>NC_068415.1:16370852-16670852 GCF_023724105.1 Carassius gibelio | reverse complement strand
TGACATGGGGGTGAGTAAATTATAAGGAAATTTGTATTCTGGAAGTGATCTAATCCTTTAACATTTGAAGCGCTTTTCCACAGCTTTTTTAATTTAACTAAAAAAGTCAAGGCACGGGTTTGTCAGTCCTTCAACCCATAAAGCATTCTGACAAAACACAAAGCTATAAGAATAGTCTCAGCAATTTATGGGACATCTGTGTCAGGTTCTCTCTTACTTCTGACCCACAACTCCCATACAGAGCTGACTTGTATTGTAGGTGTAATCAGTGTCCCGGAGTCAGACTCACCGAATCCTTTGCTGATACAGATCTTCATACTCTGGACATCCTACCAGGGTCAGTCTGAGTAGGTTGCAAACTCTACAGGCTTGTTTTTGTAAAGCACAGGAGCTCCCAGGAGTGTCATAACTCTTAACCCCAATGTGGAGGAGGATGTTCCTATTGTGCTTCCTAATTGCAATGTGGATCTTTCATTTAGTCTGTGTAAAAAGGCACGTAATTTCCTGTCCTGCTGCTGGAAAGAGTTTTTGGTGACAGCCCGATACTCAGGAATTTTTTGTTCCAGTAATCCATGACCTATATGAACTGCGAAAACACATTAAGCCAATGATTCAATCATCTTATGAATCATACAATCCAAAAGAGGACTACTTTTAGAGATGCTAGACAATCAAGGTTCTCTGAGAATGAAAATGTCAGCATTACCTCTGTGTTTGTAAATATTTATTAAGTTTGACAGCTCAAGAACCATTTTTTTGTTCAGGAGTGTTTATGCTTGTGACCCATCATAGGCCCCAAAGACCACTTACATCTTGTTTGAAGTCACTAACTAATGTTTACTCAACTAATTTCCTGAAACCACAGTAATGATTACGATGAGAGATGTTTTAATCTGTTTCATTCTGTTATGTCTGGGGTGGCCTTTATACCTGCTATGTAGACAAATCACGAGTAAGAAAGCAGAAGTGATCGACTTCATTATTCAAGCATTTTGCCTGTGAAAACAAAAAAAGCTCATATAACCTCTGAACTCATGCTCTCCACCAGAGTTACAACTGCATTACCAAAAATCATTGCGTTTAACCTCAAATATGTTATTTTGACAAAAGAGAATTTCCGATGCCTTGATCCCATGTGTTTACAATGTGACAGCAGGGGGAGGATCAGTAGCGGCTGACCTTGGCCACTGCACAAAGTAATATCATTTCCCCCCAATGTGCGCAAACATTTTAGAGCAATGTTGTTTATGGGTTTGCAAGGCATCTTTTCCTGGTGGATAGTCAGATCTGTTTCCTTAAGACTTCACTTCAAATGAAAATCATGGAAATGAGTCATAGTGCCAGTGATAGTTTGCCATGACACATATTGACAGGTGCATAACAGGATGTACACTATAGTGTTCATGGATCATCGTACAGTAGCCTGTAAGCAAGGGCGATATTGAGGTATATAGGTATCACAATCAAACCATGAGCAATATTTTAAGGCTAATTTTATTTTATTAATATAATATTGCTCATTGTTAACTGATAGTTGCCAGAAACAAAATAGTATATCGACTTTAAATATAACAAATGTATTAAGATATATTTTTTTTAATCCAAAAGCTTTCTGACCCTGCATAGACAGGAGCACGACTGAAAAGTGCAAGGCCCAGAAAGGTATTAAGGACATTGTTAAAACAGGACATCAGTAGTTCAACCACAATTTTATGAAGCAATGAGAATACTTTTTGTGTGCAAAGAAAACAAAAATATAAACTTCAACAATCAACAATTTATTTTCTTCCATATCAGTCTTCGACACCTTTGCGAGAGTATCACAATGCATGCATGGTGCTGCTGACTTTGTGCGCAAAGAAAACAAAAATAACAACTTTAAAATTTCTTCTCATCTGTGTCTGACTTCAACACTTATTCACGATTGATCCAAGACTTGTGCATGTGCCTTCCTCTGCTTGTGAACAAGGCTCAGCCGAAGCACATCCAGGTTCTACAACAGCAGCACCACACGCATGCATGAGCCCTTGTTGGTGTAAAGGAGCCCAAAGAGTCATGTGGCATATTATGTGCTGGGAAAGATGCTCTTAAGCAGGTAGGTGTGAATGCAACCTTGCATATGTGTCAGAATTAATTCAGCTGCTTATTATGCAAGAGAGGTTGATTATGGAAAAATAGTGAAATTAGCATTTGATAAAGTGTCTCATGTTCACACAGCCCTTTTTTATGATGCTCACATTCCTCTTTTCCATACACCTAATTTTTTTCTCTCATTTTCTCTCTCGTTTTCTTGTATAAACAAGCCTAAAGTAAAACCCCATCTATTATTGCATCAGATCTTTTCTTCCATATAGTGATGTATTTTCGAGTGTAACAGATTGTTGAAAGCAGGGACCTGGTTCTGTGCATTGGTTGTTGATCGGATTTGAGATGTTGGCTTGCAGCATGGTTTAAGTGGATTAAATGATTGGAGAAGCTGTGCATACATCACCAGAGAGAAGTCTGTCGTTTCATCGGAAAATCTAGTTAATGACGTTTTGTTTAAAAATTATGAGGTCAAAAACAACAAAAAAGAAACGAAACATATACATGAATTGTTCAAACAAGATCAATAACATGCATTTAAAAACAGATTCTTTTTCATTTCATGTCAACTTCAATGGCGTTTTCTGTATAGGCAAAAAAGATAATTTTGCTCAAAAATGAAAATGATCTTTGCTTACATTCATGTGTGTATGTTTCTGTAAGTTTCTTTAATCTTTGCTGCTGAACAAAACAGAACATTTTGAAGCCTGTGCTGGATGGATGCTCCTTGCGTTGAAATATCAATGAAGGTACTAGAGATTCAAAAATATGCAAAAATTCGTAAAGCATAATAAACATAGTCTGACTTGTATGCTCTACATTTTCTGAAGCCATATGATAACCTGTGTTTGCTTCAAGAGTTTTATTTTGTCTTTCAAGAACATCATTTAACTTGATGTTATATAGATGTAGCCTTAAAGACTAAATAGTCAAACATAGCTACAGCTTGTATCAAAGCAGGTTCTGCAGTAATTAGGTCTGACATGCAGGAAGCAGCAGCTAAGCCGAGATGTCAGAGCTCACGTGTGGCCCAGAAAAAAAGAGTCCTAATAAGAGTAATGATCATTTATTATAACCTCTAAGTTCAGTTATGGTGTCCTACCTTTATATTTACATGCTCATCAGATCGTCTTTTTAACAACCTTTATATTTTGTAGAAAAAACAACGATTTGTTTATCTTAGTTTCCATCTTTTATGTCCAGAAATCATGGATAGCCTGTCTGTTATGTTCTCTTGGAAATCATTTTGTGTTCTGGTTCCACATCTTTAGGGAGGTTCTTTAACTCAGGAAAGACCCAGAGGGAGGAGGCCGGGGTGTGAAGTCTTCAGGGGTCTTACGGCACATGACTCAGGAGAAAAACAATCTTATGTCCCCACTCACCCATCCGCTCAGCCAAGCCTCTTATGACACACAGACAGATGGCAAGAGTTCACCCTTAGTACATTCGTAGAAAGACGCTTTCTCGGATGAATAAGCATCTCTACCCTTGCAATTTCCAGAAAATAAGTTGTAACCTGGGTTGGGATATCTTTACAAGCTGCAGTTTCTGATAAGAATGACATTAGCAGGTGACTAGCCTTGAGTAGTTGGCTTTTTGTTTGTGGCCATTATTCAGCAACAAGCTGTTTCCTACCGCTGATTCCCAGAAGTCTTAACAGCCGGTGTTCAGGATAAATGTGAATATACAAGCAAACATTAAAGTATTTTTACTCTAAGAAAAAAGTCGAGTCACAAAATTTCTAAAAATTGACTTGATTGAGCAATCAAAAGAGCAGATTTGTGCTCTTCGCATGCCAGTGGGCTTGAATCTGCACTGTGCAAAAGATTTGTGATTTTATGTATTAAATACTTGGCTTTATGTAGATGATCAATTGAATTTGTCATTGCTGGCAGAGCATTGATGAAAATAATGCTGGTTCAGATCAGAACCGTGGCCTTAGGACAGCAATGTGATATGCATTGTTCTAATTACTGCTGAATAAGAGCCATTAATCCATTTCCATCTGGGCCACCCATCATGTTAACTGGATCATCCCAGATACCCTCATGAGCTCTGTTCTAAGCGATAAGGTATAGATGTCTGACTGACAGAGACAGAAATTTTGGTTTTAGTAACTAAAATAATTACTTTTCACTCCATCCATGGTACTGTAGCTAGCTAGGTTATTACCAGTACTAGTAGAAAGTCTCTACACTACCATTCAAAAGTCTGGGGTAACTAAGATATTTTTGTTTTTGAAAGAATTCATAGTTTTATTAAGCAAGGATGCTTTAAATTGGTGAAAGTGACAGTAAAGACATTTATAATGTTACAAAAATATCTATTTCAGATAAATGCTGTTCTTTTGAACTTTCTATTCATCAAAGAAGCCTATTAAGAACTTAAAACTATTAAGCAGCACAACTTTTCAACAATGATTAAAAAATAAATGTTTCTCAAACATCAAATCAGCATATTAGAATGACTTCTGAAGGATCAAGTGACACTCGAGCAATGATGCTGGAAATTCAGCTTTGCCATCAAAAATACATTACATTTTCAAATATATTGAATTATAAAAAGAAAACCAGTTCTTTTAAATTGTAATAACATTGTATTTCACAATATTAACATTTAAAAAATTTTTTATCAAATAAAATATATAATTGTTTTATAATGTACATTACAATATAATTATGCTTGTTAAGTACAATCATTGTTGCATTAAAAACTGATTCTAGTTTTAAGTGTTTTTTATTTGTCTACTACATTATCAGCTTATATTGGTTAGAATTTTGATATATATGTTTGATTAAAGATCAAATACATTAACTATGTTTGGTCTTCTGAACAGTTTGATTAGGTAAGACTCCAGCATTCAGCTGAATGTTTATCCATGACATGCTGAGGCTGCTTAAGCTTTATTTATTTGTCCTATGGATCCTACAAAAATGGAACCATATGCCATCAACTATCAGTGTCCTCAAGGGTCTTTCACTGACAATGTGCTAAGTCTGCTCTTTTATGCAATGGCCAAGTTCTAGTCATGTGTCCAAAGCCTCAGCAGATTCTGATGCAGCCTCAGAGTGATTAAGAAGGCTTTATGTTCTATCCTTAGCTTCCCGAGGACCGATTAGCAGGTAGGCCCCCAGTGGGACAAGTGCTTTTCAGCTGGCAGTTCATAGCAGCTTCTGCTCCTTCTCAACTCTCATTGTGTGGAAACTCAGAAGATGCTTTTCTGAGCTCTTGGTTTTCTCAACATTGAGATCATGGTTCTTATCATGGTGAGTTTTTTGCAGTCCTTTGTAAAGGACATTTTAGGTTTACATTGGACAATATCCTGGTGCTTTTAGATGTAGACCTCGGCTAAACCTCATTGGTTTAGAATATTTCTGTGGTAAAAGTAACAATTCTCTCCAGTTTTTGTGCTTCAGCTGATCTTTTTGATGGTCTAGGTATTAAGTAGATCTGAATTATGTGATTACAAAGATATCAACAGAGGTGCATGCAATAATACTAGAGTATAATGAGAAACATCATTGCAGATATCTGGGTTGCATTTAACGCATTGTGCCAGTCAGAGTTCAAAAATTCTGCCTGCATTCACAAAGTTCTGTGGATATTCATGATGTTTAAAACGTCCTTAGCTTAGGTTTGTTTAACATCTTTTTCATATGCTGTTTTGAGCTTACAGATCCTCTGTATCACAAGAATTTACTTGTTTTGGGTAACATAATTGATATCATATGATTTATATTATTTGTTTACATTCTGTTTTCTTCAAATGTTCTCATCAAAAGCAGATATTGGAACAGCCCTCTGGGTAATTTATTAGAACATCTTTTTTTTTTTTTCAGAAAAAAGGATGCAGATTGCCAGATTCAGCTTTCCTAGTTCCACATTTTGTAATCTGAATTACGTCAGTGATACTTCAAATGAATTCTTTGCTATCCTGCAATTATGACCTTATGATCATAGAGCATTTTGTTCATTGTATAATTGTATAATTATAATTGTATAATTTTTCCTATTGTGTCCTAGTTTCTGATAACCTATATTGATTCAGCTACCCTTGAATGTTGATTTTCTTGTATATATATTTGAAAATTTTTATATATATTTGACTTATGCCCACCGAGGCTGCATTTATTCTAATTCCCAAATGTAATTTTTCCCTGTGATGGCAAAGTGGAATTTTCATCTTCCATTATTCCAGTTTTCAGTGTCACATGATCTTTCATGATTCTAAAATAGTGATTTTTTTCCCCCAGTTTGTTTAATTTTTTTTATATTTGGATCATAATATAAGAATATCAGAATATATATTAATGGTTTTGTGTTAGATTTCACTGATTTAGAGTTCTACCCTTTCTTTGAACAAATTAAGTCTTTCTGTTTCTGACTTTCATAACTTTGCTTTCTTAAATCACATGACTTGGTAATATTGAATTTTCACATTTGTACTTGAATCAAAAATAGCAATAGGCTTCCACTGCAGCTTCATCCTGTCACATGTTGCTTCCACTTTCTCCCTGCACTTGTAGATAAGCTCTTTAGTCTAATTTAGGCGAAGTCTGCTCTTTTTATCCCTGCTTAGTCTCTGATATCTGTCCATCGTTCCTGTGTCTTGAACTCAGTAATGCTCCCTCAGCTGTAGCGTGTGCCAGGCACAAATGTGCTGTCATGATGTGCCAGTGGGATTCCTGCAGATGTACCTGTTTAAAGTCACGTGTTAAATCTGTTTTTTTTTTTCAAAGGTTTGTTCTGACATCAACACTGCAGATACTTTAAGTTTTAATAGTTGCAATGGGCATAAAGCACTTTGACTCTGTGCCCATTTCAGTTCTAAAGGTACTGTGTCTTATGTAAAGAAGCTTGATTGTGCATGGAAGTGATTGAGAAAAGACTTTAATGAGATTCTGGAAGGAAAAGTGGGCTCAGGTACAAATTTAAAAATAAAGTATCAATTAGTAATCCAAAAACTCTTCTTTTCATGACAGTGCAAATGTTCCAATATTGTGTTTGGCTCACTTAGCAGAGAATTTTAAACCCTGTTAAGAACAGGATCGAGTTAAAAGCATTCAGTCTTTTTATGCTTATGAGTTTATCCTCTTGTTTAAGCTTAATAGTTCATTCTCAAGTTTATCAGGATTGTCTTAACACAAGAAATATTCTCTTAAAAAGAGGTAAAAAAAATGACTTCTTATGATCAACGCTCTTGTGTTTGTTTCATTTGAGAAAGTATGCAACATGCACAATTTGCAAGTGTGCATAAAATCTAAGCATAAAATGTGATCCACGTCTCAGATTTGTAGTAAAAATATTGGAATTTTGCAATTTTATAAAGCATTTTTATGGAAATATTTTTCTTTTCTATGTTGTTTTAGATATTTTATTTGATACCTTTATTCTTAAAACGAGTAATAAAGCTGAATGAAATCAACATGAATTCAAGAATTTCTTAATTATTTACTTTAAAGACATAAGCACTAGCACTTGTGTTAAAATCATGTTATCCAAAGAGCACCAGTGGAAGTGAGAACATCTGAAATATGTATAGTTATTAATTAAATCACCTAGAAATAGTGCAGAATCTCAAATTTCTTATTCAGTTTAGATCCTAGCATTTTAGTATACTTTTACTTTATTCTTGAATCTGAAAAACTGTTTTAGTTCCAGGTTTGAATTATATTTTAAATTCCAGATACAGCCCACATTCTTACATAGTTCATACTTGAATATTATTTGTTTCATAGGCCAAACCATTTCAGTTGCAATTCTATCCAATTTGCATCATTGTTCTAATGTTCACTGGGCTTGACAACCTAATGGGCTTGACAGTGAATTACTTAATGCACTGTTAGTGATATTAACCTGCGCATATGTTTTATGCTTTTGTCTTTTACAGAATGGAAGGAGAGGATGAATGAGTGTGATCTGCTAGGCCAGAGAGTATAGCCCTGCTATGTTCTCATGTGGTCCCTTTATCATCTGATTAAACCCATAGTCAACTGACATCAACTACAGGCCACTGGATGAAATTAAAATGGCCTCTCACAAGCAAAGCTTTCAATGCTTTGACACCATCACAGACGACCCATCTCTCAAGCCCCCTTTCCCCCATGGACACAGCTCCTCAGCGTCCTTCAGAGGCTCATCCGGTTCGACCAGACTGGAGCCGCTGGAGGCTCATGGATGCTATCTCTGTGCTGATCACCAGCAGGCCAAGGCGATGGCCTCAGAGGCCACAGGAGCTTACTCAAACCCATGGTATCATTTCCAGACACATCCACACTCTCAGCAGTATACAGTCAGGAGGCCCAGTCGACCTGAGGAAGCTCCTGGGCACGTTGAAGATCACCACCATCACCATCCTCACAGGCACTCCAGGAAGATTGTGCTTGTGAAAAACAGTGACCCGTCTGTGCGGAGGAGCATCGTGCTGCGCCGCAGGAGCCTGCGCAGTCTGGCGCTCTTCATGGACGAGGTCTCTGAACTCATGCAGTGTCTCATCAGGAAGCTCTACACACTGGAAGGCCACAAGGTGAGTCTCTTCTGAAAATACACTCTAACGTCCAAATGTTTGGGGTCTGTAAGAAATTATTACAAAATTAACACTATTATTGTGTTACGCAAGAGTGCGTTAAATGGAGCAAAAGTGTCAGTAAAGATATATATATATAAAGCAGTTCAACTATTTTTTATGTCAACATAATAGTGTTTGACAATAATGTTTCTTGAGCAGCATCAGAAAAAGAAAAAAAAAAAGAAAAAAAGGCCATGAAGCCCCTTTCCACACTAAATATTGTCAGTCAGTCTTTAGGTTTGCTTATTTGTGTCTATCTGGTTGTGTCTAACATTATAAGTGTTATAAAATGTAGCTATTTACATGTATATTAACTGACCCAAACTATGTAAGAATGCTGTTGTGCAGGAGCACCAAATGTTTTAAGGACACAGAGGCCTCTAGTGGCTGAAACCGGAGGCTCTGATACAAATAATCAACAGGCTTTGGAGAAGTTAGGCTAGCAGATCTGTTGTTCCTTCACAGCTCTCACTTTAGTTAAAAACACGTGTTTACAGGAAGCTAGGTATTTGTTAGTGACTCCACGTCTAACAGCTGGAAAGTCCCAAAGCTGTGGAACCACTAAACTTGAACTCTTTAATTAGATTTTTGTACATTAGTTATTTCAGTCAAGCAAACAAAGTGACGGTCGCCACAAATTGAGTTGTTTGATTTATGAAGCGCTCATAATGCTGAGAACAAGATTAGTTGAGCAGATCAGTCAGCGTAAAGTTCATTTTAGTTACTATCACTCCCACTAGCGCTTAAGGGCAAATGCCACAGACCACGGAAGAGGAAAAAATAAAGAATTACAGTCTGCAGGTGGTTTGGGTAGATAAGCAATGGACAGAGTGGCTCGGGCAGTGTAAGAAATAGCCCCTCTGGGACAGAGCTATGGCAGCCCTGATAAAAGGTGAGAGGCTAGGAGTTTATACATCCCCAAGGGGCAACCAGAGGCTGTTCCACAAAATCAAGACACGTCTCGAAGTGTTTGCACGCAATGGGCACGGCGCAGTGTGCTACGGGGCTAATGGTGGCATCACACTGTACACAGAGAAAGCGCTAGCTGTCCCTTTAAAAGGGGAACACTTCTTGGCTTGGAGTCCACAGAATGTCTGGAGTCGTTCCAGGAATTTCCTATCCATCAGAGCTGGACTCGCTAGTCATTGCTGACTCTGGTCAGCGCTGCTGGTCCTCTGTGGGTCTAGAGCAAGCACATCCTATTAGCACTGCCACAGGCCTGTACTTCCCATAGAAAACATGCTGTAAAGTTGCACACACCCCTCCACAGGGGCCTGACTGATACATGGATAACATTACGAATGGCAAAGAGACAATGCCAGAAATAGCTCGACCAGCACTAGTGTTAAGGTTTATTTGTCACTGGCTGAAAGTTGAACATGTAAGAGAACAAGAACAAAATCCTGCATGACCCTCGTGTGTCTTAGAAGACATAAAGTTTTGTGCTTCGGTTGCTGGGAAAGAGATTTGAGTATACTGGTAGTTTTCAGGGCTCTGGACTGCATATAAAATGGTCACAAAAAGTTTGACAGTTTAATGTAAATTTGATTTAAAATGTAGTCTCTAGTAATGACAGTTTGGAAAAAGCAGTTGTGAAGCAATTCTTTTTAATGTGTCAGTCAAAATAAATGTATTAACAAATCACAAAACGGTGACTGATTTCCCACTTAATACGAAGTCATTTGGAAATTATGTTCCATTATTAATGAACCAACGGCCATTACTTGTTGTAAAGAATATATATATATATTCATTAAAAAATATTATGTCATTGATTAGCATAGTGAGGTCCAATGATGGATTGACGATATACTAAAACCATATAAATAAAATACACACACACTTACACTTAAATATATTATATTTAAATAAATATCTTAATATCCTTACAAAAAAGAGTGACATTTATTTATGCCACAAATACAGTACAAATCTAAACAACCATCTTAGTCAAGTGATAAACACATGTTAATTCTGTGTACAGGCTGTTTGTAACATTATTTTTTTTATAACTGAGTTACTTATTTACTTTTATACTATTTTGTGTGTGTACCATTTAAGATTTCATGCTTTTGACCATAGCATTCTCATCTTCAATACACTCTTTTTAAATATCTTTGAATAAATGTTTCTTGCTGTTCTTGTTACAGTAGATATGGATATGGATCAGGATATTCCTTTACTGATATTGTTGCACAGCAGTGATGCACCAGCATCCAGAGAATAACTATTAATCTTGCTCAAATCAGAGCTATTTTGAACCAGCAGAAGCAGGTCAATGCCATGAAAACATACAGTTTGAGATACTCGCATCCTCTACAGTTCCAGTTAATTATTTTCAATCAAACCCACTGCAAACCTGACACGTTTTGAAAATATAAAACTGCAGAGCATGCAGATTTAACACAAGGTTAGTATTGTGTTAAAGAGGGCTATGTCATGTTGATGTGTTTTGTACTCCCTATATATACAGTATATTATGCTTTCATGAGTCTGGAACTTGATTCTGCATTAGATGTTGTTAGATTACTACAATTAAAAATGTTTTTCAGACATACTACTCATGTTTCTTAGCTTTTTTCTTTCACAAAAAGCCTTAAAGAAGACAGTTATTTCTTCATTAACCTAGTGAAAACTGCATTTGAAATGCATTGATTTCATACTAATTATACAATACATTCACATATTTATTTTCTTCAAATGTCCTGCAATTGTGGTTTTAGTATACTAAACTATTAAAGTCTGCTTTAAATGTGCGGAAGTAGTCCAACTAAAGTAGACTGTATCTAATTAAGCTAAACTGGAACTACTGCAAGTATACTTAATGTACACTTTAAATATCTTGTTTTTAAAGATCAATGTTAATCAAAAATCATACAGTCCTCATCAGCAGTGACATTAAAACACATTTTAGGCTTAACATGGCTTGTGTATTTGTGCACTATTTGTTTGTCCACTTCTTGTTTATGCTGACCCATGAGTACTGACGCATGTACCTAAAACACCCTGCATAATGGATCACACACATTTTCAGATCACTGTTTTCATGATTAAAAATTAGTGTGGGAAAATGTATACACCAGATGGGTTGACTTCCCATGGCCATTAAACTTTAATTGATATGGCTTTAATCCATTATAACACATTTCCTCATCAGAACTTGGCAGTTGTAATAATCCCTGCTGATATAATTTCAGCCAGATATTGCTGATCTTAATCGATTCGATTCTGTCATATTGTAATCAACCAGCAGCACAGTCTATGTAAAGTAGCAAATGATTTGCATGTTTTTCAGATTGACAGTGTGCAAAGTCTGCTGCATTGCCCGAGCATTTTAGTTTGTGTGGGACGTGAGCCTTTCCACCCACTCCTGTTGGACAACTTCAGGAAGAACTCCTACGACAAACTTCCAAAGCTGAACACAAAGCAACGCTCTAGTGTCTGCAGTGATGAAAAGGGGACCAGGAAAAATGGTAGGTCACACTGCAAAAAAGTTCTTACTTTACAGTAAAAAAATTAACTAAAAATCCTCAAAACAACATAAATTAGCTTGAAGCTAAAATTTGAAAATTCTAACCCATGTGTTCAAATTTTATTTTATTTTATAAAAGTATTTATTTATTTGTTTTACGAAATAAGCTTAAACTTATGCTTAAAACATAAAAAAGTATTTGCCATTGGAATAAGAAAAATAAACTTTACATTTATACCAAGACTTGATTTCTTATACAGCTTAAACAGGATGCTTATTTAATAGAAAACAAGAAAAAAATCTATACAATTATTTGATTATTTTGTATATGTATTGTAAAAGTTATTTACTTTGTTTACTTTCTTACTTCTAGTCAACTTTGGACTTGAAACTAAGAGAAGCGCCATCCATCCAAGGTGTGATTCAAGCAACAGATCAGCAAGACTGTCCATCTCATCTGAAAAGTTGTTTCCCAATGGACTTAACTCTTTACCACCAGGGCACAGAGGTGCTTGTCCTCATCAATGTGAAAATACGATGGATGATGACATTGAAAAGCGAGTTCTGGTCAACAAAGACGGAAGCCTGTCAATGGAGATGAAAGTGCGCTTTCGACTATTACACAACGAGACATTGCACTGGTCCACGGAAGTGAAGAAGGCAAAGAGCACTTTTAACGAATCCCATATTGTCCATGATGATGCTCGTTCCCTCTCGCATGGAAGTGCTGAGAGCTGCTCAGAAGCCGATTCTCTCGCTGCTGGTGAAGCAGATGAGGCATACAGCACCAAACGTTACCAGCGACACTTTGAGGAGCCACATTGCCAGCACTGCTGTGCTCACTGTCAGAGATATGATATCTGGAAGAATCCTGTTCCTCCTGATCAAGGATCAGTAAGACGCATCAGATCTTCAAGCTCAAGTGCGTCCTCGCGGAGAATAGTATGCAAAATGGCATCTACTGACAGCATACGCACAATGTCCAGTGAGGAGTACACAGAGCATGTAGTAGAAAAGGCAACTTGCATTCAACGGACCTTTGGGCAGCAGGGTGACTCCACAGTCGAACAATGTACCATCAACCATTGCCGCAGTCGAAGTGAAGTACGCTCAATGTCGCCTAAAACAAAGAGCACAAGTGTTGTAGAAGACAAGCCTGAGAACGCTCATGTATCTGAAAATGAAGAGAACAGACCTGATGTCATATCTTCTAACCTCCCTAAAGATCAATTAAGTGTTCAGATTACTCAGCCAGTTGAGGAAGAGGAGAGGCCTGTATCTGTTGTGAGTTCTTCTTCTCAAATTTTAGCATTACTGAAGGAAGATCAAGATGATGAAGATGTTGACCTTCCTCTGAGTACCTCGGGAACATCTCATGGCCAACAGGAAGACGAGGAGAGCAAAGATGCAGAACCAAACCCATGTTCTACTACATCCTGTAAATCTCCTGCATCTCCGTCACATTTGTCACCAAGACCACCAAGCAAAGCTTCATCTTTAGGACAGTCTAAAAGATCCAGAAAGTTGGTCAGTCCAGAAGTAGATGATGAAGAGGGCAGGTCTGAAGCATCAGCGGCACATAAAGCATCATCCAGACTCAAATATTTGGTCACAAAGGACTTAGAATCTCCAGGGGATTCTGAATCAACTGATCAATTTGAAGACATTCAACACAGAACTGATGTGCAAGAGGAAGAAAAAGACGAAAGGGCACTAAGTGCGCTGTCAGCCAAATCAAAAACTTCTGTGAAGTCACTGTCTGAGTGTTCAGCCTCTTGTGAGAATGAAAATGACGCTGAGTTTACTGGAGCAAACAGTGAAATAACAGAGGAGCGATGCTCGAGTGCTATCTCCATAAAATCCAATATCTCTGGAAAATCGAATAAAACAAATGTTTCAGAGGTACTTGAAAAGGATGGAAGAGCACCCAGTGCCATGTCAGTAAAATCTCAGAAATCTGACAAATCACGAATAACCGACATCTCAGACATTGTGTCTGAGGAACAAATCTCTGAAGTAAGAACATCAAGTGTAATGTCTGTTAAATCAAATATATCCATAAGGTCAAAAGTATCAGATGTTGGCTTTTTTGAGCCGCTACAAGACAATGTTGAGGAGAGGGCCGTAAGCGCTGTGTCATCTAAATCTAATATTTCTGATACATCTAGTCAGTCTGAAGAGCCACACTCTGTGTCTGATGGGGCATTAGAGGAAAGAATAGAAGAAAAAGCTTCAAGTATTAAATCTGGAACATCAAACAAGTCTGGAATCAAAGCGGTGACAAATGATGATCAAACAGTGGAGAGGGCTCCCAGCTCCATTTCGGTAAAATCAAATATTTGTGCAAGATCTAAAATGTCAATTGAGCGGAGCGAACTTGAAGATGAAGACAGAGCCTCCAGAAGCATTTCTGTTCAATCAAATGTCTCGCATAAATCAAAGTCTGACATGTCAGAAGCAGCATCTTTCCAAGGAGATGATTCTTTAAATTCAGTGAAATTAAACACACCTGAAGCTGAAGCAGCTCTTCAAACAGAGCTACCAGGGGAGAGATCGCCAAGCTCTGTGTCTTCAAAATCAAATACCTCTACAAGATCCACAGCATCCAAAAATGTTGAGGCAGAACAAGATGAAGCACAGGAAAAAGAGGATGTTCAGGAAAGAGCATCAAGTGCTATTTCTGTAAAGTCTACTATATCTGCAAGATCAAGGAAATCTGAAACAACACCAAAATCAGGAGAAGAAATTAAGGAAAAAGCTCCTAGTTTTATGTCAGTCAAATCAAATGCTTCCTTAAAATCAAATAAGTCTAAGATGGAAGAGGAGGAAATAGAAAACAGGGCCTCCAGTGCTTTGTCTGTTAATTCTGAAGTGTCCACATTGTCAAAGAAATCAAATCAGTCCGATGTAGAGCAAATGGAGAAAAGACCATCAAGTGCAAGATCAGCTAAATCAAATATTTCTGTGAGATCTAAAGGGTCCAAAATGTCAGAGGTGGCAGGAGATGATGCTCAATTATCTGCAGCAGCATTACATATCTCTGAAGCATCAAATGAATGCAGCACAGCACCTGAAGAACCCTGCATAGGCACAGAGAAGTCGCCAGACAAAGAGAAAAGAGCACCAAGTGCATTGTCAACAAAATCCAATAAATCCAAAATATCTGATATGGCTGATGATGTTGTAGCTGGAGATGGAGATGATTTGAGATCTGCAAGTGCAATGTCCTCTAAATCAAATGTATCTGTGAAATCAGCGGTCTCAGAATTGGTCACAGAAGAGCCTTTAAAAGCACAGGGCCAAACAGAAGAACGGGCTCAGAGTGCATTATCAGCACAATCCAGTCGGTCAGGAGTGACTGTAAGTGAGGCAGTTGAAGTTGCAGAGGAACGGCCACTAAGTGCCATGTCATCTAAATCCAGTGCTTCTGAAAGATCAAAGAAATCCAATAATTTAAAAGTGCTAACTGCTTTGCCTCAAGCAGGAGAATACCAAACAGAGGAACGAGCTCAGAGTGCATTGTCAGCTAGATCAAGTGTTTCAGCAATATCCAATAAGTCCAAAATGTTAGATGTTTTAACTGATGAGATTGTTGATGTGAAAGACCAAGAAGAGAGAGCTTCAAGTGCTTTGTCTGCAAAATCCAGCATTTCCGCAAAGTCAAAAGCTTCTGCAACAGATGTCAAAGCTGATGATAAAGAGAAAGGAGACAGAGTAACAAGTGCTATGTCAGCAAGATCTGATATTTCTACCAAAACTAGTATCTCTGCAAAATCCAAAGCATCAAATGTTTCAGAAATACCACCAGAAGAGCCCGATGATGAAGAAAGTGAAGTAAAAGCACCAAGCATTACTAAATCCAGTATTTCAGTAAGATCTAATAAGTCAAAGCATTCAGGAATGGGTGCTGAAGAAGAGGTTCTGAACATAGAGAGACCTCCAAGTTCAATTTCAGTAATATCTGATGTCACACATGATGAAAATGAAATTACAAATGACGGTGAAATCCAAGAAAGGGCTCCCAGTGCTGCATCTACAAAATCACGTTCCTCTGTAAGATCCAGAACATCAAATGTTTCTGGAATAATCATATATGAGCCAGATAAAGAAAAGGTAGAGAGGGCACCAAGTTCTAGGTCATTAAAATCTGATGCCTCTGGAAGATCTGATCCAAATTACCCTGTCAATATAGAAAAGGAAGCAAGAACAGAAAGCGCTTTGTCCTCAATTTCTGCTAGATCAAAGAAGTCAGAAGATTCTGAAATAATTAGCAGTGTAGGGCAGAGAGCATCAAGTACAGCATCAGTTACATCTGCAAGATCTGCAAGATCTAAAAGGTCAAATATTTCTGAATTAGCTCCTAAAGAAATTGGAAACACAGATACTGGAGATGTCCGAACATCAAGTGCAATGTCTGCAAAATCTTGTTCATCTGAGAAATCAAAATGTTCAGAAAGAACAACAGAGGAAGATGAATCAGCAAGTAAAATGGTAGACAGAACAACCAGCTCGTTGTCTGTGAAGTCAAATCCATCCATAACATCTGATGCCACTGTTAAATCAAGTGCTGTGCCTACTAAATCAAATGCTTCTGCAAAATTCCTCCTCTCAGAAGCTGAAGAGCCTGACAGAAGATCAACAAGTGTGGCCTCTAATGCATCTGCACAAACTAAAATGTCTAAAGCAGGTGTGAACACAAAAGCAAGCCATTCACCAAGCAGATTGTCAGTTAAATCAAATGTTTCTACTAGGTCCAAGAAGTCTAAAGTTTCTGAGGGTGAGGACCGTACACACACAAACACTGAAGATACAGAATTAAACAGAGATGAGAGTCCGTTGTCTGATCACTCAAAAGTATCTCAAACAGAGAACTCAAATGAATGTATTTGTGGTGCAATAAACAAACCATCAAGTCCAGTGGCATCTTCTGAAAAAAACTTCGACCATGAAGAGATACCGACAAGTCCTCTGTCTAAAAAGTCAGCAAAGTCCGAAGTCAGTTCAGTTGGTTCTGCCTATGAAAGCGTTTTTACACCAACAAGCACCTCCGTTTCTATTGGGATTGTTGAAGATCATGAGGCTGATGATGTTGAGGAAATAGATGGAGGTGTTGTTTCAATTAACTCTGCTTCTTCACTTACTGAAATATGTGGTAAATCGGACCAGTGTTTATCAGAATCTCCAGTAGAAATCACAAATGAAGCCACACTGACGACAGAGGAAAGACCTAAAAGTTCTGCATCAGCCAAGTCAAATGTATCAGGTAAATCGAAATCCAAAAGCTCTCACTGTGGCTCTACATGTCCTACAGATACAATTCAGGAAAGAGATGATGTAGCAAGTAATACATCCTCCAAAATAAAGTATCTAACGACTTTATCTGTAAGCAAACCATCAGCCAACAGTTCAATGCGGCAGAGCTCTCAAACCCAGGGTATTCGTCCATCTAGCAAAGCTTCCAATGTGTCTGTACACACTGAAATCACAGGTCAAGAGAAAGCTGAAAGCCCAGATGTTACCCATAAATCTCAAAGTGTCTGTTCAAAATGCAGTTCTAAACAAAAGATAGAAACCATTTCACATGCTTCAAGTGCCTCAGCAATCACAGACTCTGAGAAATCTAAAACTAAAGAAAGAAGTGATGCAGAAATTACTGACAGACCAAAGAGCAATAAATCCAGTTCATCTTCTCGTTTGAAAGTAAATGGTCAAAAGAATGATGTTGAAGCTACAGTTGTTAATGAAAAAAGCAATAAATTAAAAACCAAGTCAACACAGAAAACTGAGGACAATGCACTCAAGTGTCATTCAGCGACTTCTGTTGCATCAGGAAACCAGCTAAGTCCTAACCCACCAAAGTCTCCTAAAAAATCCAAAAAACCTGTTATTCTACTTGGCAGCTCTAATGATAGCATGTTATCACAGAACGTTCCTGCTCCAAAACCAAAAGAAGAATATATTGACCATTTGAATGCAGCAGCAGAAAAACCTCAGTCTTGTAGATCAGATACAAATGTCAGTGAAATTAAAAGTGAAAAAAGTAGCAAATGTAGAAAAAGAATTGGAAGTGGCTCTTCTTGCCACAAGATGGATGGTGATATGTCTGAGCTGAGTCCTTCTTCCTTGCCAAATGCTTCTCCAACTGAAGTGGTGAATGAATGGCTGAAGAAAATCCCATCAGACACCACCTTGTGTGATTTGGGCGACGAATTCCATGACAATTATGATTCGATAGAGCCACTTTGCACATTACATTTGCCATCAGGAGATGATAATGATCATGGAAGTTTGCCGCCAAGTGATGTTACCAAGATTGAAACGCAAAATGAAATGGAAGATACTAAGGTGGCGAATACAGAAGGGGCTACTGACAAAAAATCTCCTGCATTGTCTGAGGGTGATCAGAGAAGGGATGAACCAAAGATGTTTGATTCTTCGGTTCTAGTGATGAAAGTCTTGTTGAGCCCCAAACTCGACCGATGCAATAGCCTACCAGAGGTATCTTCTGTATATGGACGTAAGCTCAGTGCATCAGCGCAAGGTCTTCTGGATTGTTTGGCAAATCTTCAGTTGTTAGACTTTGGTCCTAGCGCTGAAGATGGTAAAAAGGAAAAATACCGGGAGCTCATGAGCATGCTTAAGTCTCTTTGGCTTTGTGACCCAAAAGACAGTGAGAAACCATCTGGGCAAAGAAACAAGTGTCTGGATGAGGAATTCAAAGCCAGGTCATCCTCAGGGGTAGATGTTAACAGTGGCTCAACAGGTTCAGGGAAAAGTAGTGTCAATGATGGCACCCAAGCACAAATCAACACAGAATGTGAAGTCCTGGAAACCCTAACAAAGGTACAGGAAGTTGATGAAACAGTAGAAGGGGAAGCTTCAGAAACGCCAGGATCAAAACAGGATTCAGCCACTCCAGATAGAGCAAATCAAGCTCAGTTAACCCCAGAGACAAAGGACACAGATGAAGGAAAGCTAAAAGATGATGTCCCAAGCTCTGAAGAGACAATCAGGAGTAATGATAGTCCAAGGGAACTCATTGAAACACCTCTTTCCTCAAACAAGAGTTCTGGGAATAATCCCAAAAAAGAGGACACTGAATCAGACCAACAAGAGGACACAAGTTCAGGCAGTGCTCCAAAACAACAAAGAGGTCAGCTATCAAAAAGGCTTTCTCAAGATCCAGATCCTATATGGGTTCTGAATTTATTGAACAAATTAGAAAAGCAATTTATGACACATTATGTTAACGCAATGGCTGAGTTCAAAGTCCGTTGGAATCTGGATGACAACGAGCAACTTGATGCAATGATATGCGAATTGCAAGATGAAGTTCGCAGACGGATACAGTCGAGTATAGACGGGGAGCTGAGGAAAATCCAAGGCAGAGCTGGAAAACCAAGACCACCAAAAGACACAATGTCACGTGAATCTACCATTCAAACAGAGCAAAGGCGAAGGCGTCTGAAAGTGATGCGCGACCAATCAATTGATCCTCAACCTGCTATAAGTGACGATGATTACACAATGACAGGAACCGATTTCAGCGATCAGCGAAGTGATGATGAATATTGTCCTTGTGACACATGCTTGAAAAAGAAAATGGCATCCAAGCATGTGTTACCTGTGGAAATGCTTAATTCTGCCCCTATGATGATGGACTTTGATTTACGGAGAATTCTTCAGATGAAGAAATCGGCCCCAAACAATGAAAAGATTGAGGAGACTGCCAATGAACAAGCAAGTGAGATAGAAGTAGAAAATGCAGGGCTTGAGGCTGTCAAAGAGGAGGATGAGAAAGATGGGGCAGATAAAGAAATTCTTGCTTCCAGTGCTCAAGAAATTGAAGATGAAAAACAAGAATGTGAGGAGGATGAAGAAGAAGACACACCCAGACATTTAAAGAAAGATGTGGATGAATTTGCACAAGATGAAGAGCAAGAAAAGCCTGAGACTGATTCTGAATTAATGACTGTCAAAGAAAGCACAAGCAGTTTTAAGATGAATGAATTAGATGAAGTTGTGGCAAATTATGACATTGGTGAATCTGATGATATAATGCAAACTGAAGCAGCAAAGGCGGAAGCATCTGAAGAACACACTGAGGAAGAATCAGAACAGCAGGACAAGACAGCCAATGACGAAACTGCTGAAGATGGGAAAAACCCGGGAACAGAATCTGTTGAAGAGGGTGAGACCACTGCTGAAGCAGTAGCTGCTGGAGAGAATGAAATACCTGGTTGTGACACTGCAGAAGAAGGTGATACAGCTGAGGGTCAGACAGCAGATGGACAAATGGCTGAATATAAAACTTTAAGAGATGGTGAGGCAGCAGAAGATGAAACTGCAGAAGATGGACAAACTTCTGAAGATGTAACTGGAGAAGAATGTGAGACTGTTAATGATGACAATGCAAAAGAACATGAGATTGCTGAAAATGAAATTCTAGAAGATGGACGATCTCCCGAATATGAAACTGGAGAAAAAGGTGAGTCGATTAAAGATGAGATTGGAGAAGGACATGAGACATCTGAAAATAAAACTGCAGAAGAGGGAAAAACTGCTGAAGATGAAACTGGAGAAGAAGGTGAGACCGTTATTGAAGACAATGCAGAAGAGCATGAAGCAGCTGAAAGTGAAACTGCAGAAGATGGACAAATAGCTGGAGATGAAACTGGAGAAGAAGTTGAGACCGTTAATGAAGAAACTGCAGAAGAGCATGAGACAGCTGAAAGTGAAACTGCAGAAGATGGACAAATGGCTGGAGATGAAACTGGAGAAGAAGGTGAGACCGTTAATGAAGAAACTGCAGAAGAGCATGAGACAGCTGAAAGTGAAACTGCAGAAGATGGACAAATGGCTGGAGATGAAACTGGAGAAGAAGGTGAGACCGTTAATGAAGAAACTGCAGAAGAGCATGAGACAGCTGAAAGTGAAACTGCAGAAGATGGACAAATGGCTGGAGATGAAACTGGAGAAGAAGGTGAGAACGTTAATGAAGACACTGCAGAAGAGCATGAAGCAGCTGAAAGTGAAACTGCAGAAGATGGACAAATGGCTGGAGATGAAACTGGAGAAGAAGGTGAGAACGTTAATGAAGAAACTGCAGAAGCGCATGAGACAGCTGAAAGTGAAACTGCAGAAGATGGACAAATGGCTGGAGATGAAACTGGAGAAGAAGGTGAGAACGTTAATGAAGACACTGCAGAGGAGCATGAAACAGCTGAAAGTGAAACTGCAGAAGATGGGCAAGCTGCTGAAGATGAAACTGGAGAAGAAGTTGAGACCGTTATTGAAGACACTGCAGAAGTGGAGGAGACAGCTGAAAGTGAAACTGCAGAAGATGGACAAATGGCTGGAGATGAAACTGGAGAAGAAGGTGAGACAGTTAATGAAGAAACTGCAAAAGAGCATGAGACAGCTGAAAGTGAAACTGCAGAAGATGGACAAAATACTGGAGATGAAACTGGAGAAGAGGGTGAGACAGTTAATAAAGACACTGTGGAAGTGGAGGAGACAGCTGAAAGTGAAACTGCAGAAGAGGGACAAACTGCTGAAGATGAAACTGGAGAAGAAGTTGAGACCGTTAATGAAGAAACTGCAGAAGCGCATGAGACAGCTGAAAGTGAAACTGCAGAAGATGGACAAACTACTGGAGATGAAACTGGAGAAGAAGGTGAGACCATTAATGATGATACTGCAGAAGTGCATGAAAGAGTTGAAAATGAAACTGTAGAAGAATGCCAAACTGAAGATGAAACTGGAGAAGAAGTTGAGACAATAAGCAACAACACTACAGAAGAGCACGAGACAGCTGAAAATGGAGAAACTGATGAAGATAAAACTGCAGAAGAAGGTGAGATGACTGAAGATAAAACTTTAGAAGATGGACAAACTGCTGGAACAGAAACTGTTGGAGAGGATGAAATAACTGAAGATGAAACTGCAGGGGAGGCTGAGGCATCAGCTGAAAATGCATCTATAGAAGGAGAAACTGAGAGCAATATAGGTGATGATGAAACTGCAGAAAAGAGTGATACAGCTGATAACACTGTAGAAGAGCATGAGATGGCTGAGAATGAATCTGTAGAAGACGGGCAAGCTGAAACTGCAAGAGAGAGTGATTCAGGTGAGGAGGATACCACAAAAGAGAGTAAAACAGCTGCGGATGAAATGGCAAAAAATGGCCAAACTGCTGAAGCAAGAGAGGGTGAGACAGATGATGATGAACCAGCAGAAGATGAGCAGAATGCTGAAGAGAGTGAGACAGTTGAAGAGAGGGATACTGCAGTGGGGACATCGGTTGAAGAAAGAGGAACTGATGAAGATGAAGACAACACAGATGATGCAGGAACTGCAGGAGGTTTGACAGCTGAGGAAAATGAGACTTCTGAAGTAGAAACAGCAAATGAGAAGACCACTGAAGATGAAACTGAGATCTCTGAAAAGGAAGCTACTGTTGAAGATAGCAACACGGTTGAAGACAAGAATGCTGTGGTAGAGTTGGCAGAGCAAACTCCTGTTCATGAGATGGACAAGGGTCAGTCAAACGATGAGGAAGACATAGAAACTGTCAGTTGTGAGGCATCAGAGGAAAATGTTCTTTCTAACATTGAGGACACTGAGAGTCATGTCTTGACTAACCTTGAGGTAACTGAAGATGAAACACCCCTTAGGAACAATGGTGACATTGTTCTAGATAGTGTTGACGATAAAGGTGAAGAAAGTGGTAAAGAAGACGATAATGTGGAGGTAATTGCAAGCAAAACTGGTTATGTGGGCAACACTGGTGAATCAGCTGAAGCTGGTGATGAAGCTGAGGATGACACAGAGCCAGATGAAGGGGAGCATAATAGAAACACTCTACCTTTACAGCCTCTGTTACAGCCAAAACCAAAAGATGACAAACCAAATGGGACAGCTTCATTTAATATTTTGGTAACGCACAATTCAGAATTTGAAGATGGTGCCGATGCTGATGTAGAAGACTCAGAAACAGAAGAACACAACCAAGTCAGAGATTTGAGTTCTGAGTCAGAGACCAAGCCACAGAGGAAAACTGCACATAAAACCTTCAAGATGCTCATTCACTCTCTGAACTTCCTCAAACTCTCAGCCGCTGGACTACCAAAGAGCAAGGAAGAGGATAATGAACATGAGGTTGAAGATGAAGAGATCCCAGAGGACGGCAGTGATGATGCAGAAGAGAGTTCCTGTGTGGAGAAAGAAGAGGTGGAAGAGAATGGAAAGGAGAAGGCCAAACTCTCAGATATTACAGAGGACACATCAGAAGGTGATGATGACCAGACAAATGAGACTAGTGATGATTCAGAGGACCGTGACTGGGAATCGTCCGGAAATTCCTTGCAAAAGCAGATAACAAAGTCATCCCTGGAATCTCAGCCAGGTTCCTTTGAGGAAGTTCAGGAGGAACAGGCAAAAAAGGTTTAAATCATCTGAAAGCCAACTGGTAGGATTCTACTTCAGCATAAAAGAAAAGAACCAAAGATGCTCTTTAGCTTGTAAAAATTTTTCCAGAGGGGTTATTTCTCTAGTATCCTTAGACCTTATAATAATTATACGTTTTTAATAGCCCTTTTAATTCTTTATTTTATTTACCAAAGAGTAACATATAATGCACTTTACTTATTATTCACTTATGATTCCATTATATATGCAGATTATATATGCAAAAGCACAGCATTACTGCTCAGGTACTGTAAAAAGGGAACTGCTGAAACTTGAACAGCACATTAAGCTCTTCTGACTTGATGGAAGGAAAACTGTTTAGAAATTTAGTATATTTATGTCAGAACAACATATTTAATAGCAGTTATTTATATAATTCACTCAGTTGTAAGCCTTAGCCATTGGATGGACTGTTGACACTGGTTAATTATGTATTACTGAATCATACTGTATATGTATGTACTGATATACAAATGTTCCACAGTGTAAATGAAGAATCACACATCATAGTGACATGTAATGGAAATCACGGGGCATAAACTGTGAGATTATGAGAATGAATGTATAAGAATCTAATTTACTTGTAGGTTGCTTGTGGGAAAGCACACCTTTAAAAACATTTTTTTGTTAACCCTGCTAAAACTGACTTAGTCAGAATATGTACACTAATGCTTACTTTTAAAGTAAATGCACGGAATGCGGATGTATATGATTGACATCACCAGAAATCACCAATATACAGCATATTGTGTATGATAAGGATTGAGGTGCACACATTAAGCCATGCCTTAGATGTTTTGCCACATAAAGGACTGTACATCTATTGGACTGTATTGTCTGTGTTTTGTTCACACAAAACTCTAATTTCAAATGATGCAGATTATACAAATGTGGTTCCTTCATTGCAGTTTCTTTTCTGCTGGTCAAGCGCTTAATGGTTAACTTAAATACAATAAATTCCTTGTTACTTGAATGTACTTATTTCCTGCCTGAAATAAATACTGTATATTCAAGGTTAAAAGGTTTATTTATTTATTTATTGTTAGTTGCCAAGCAGAAAGGTTTAGTTCTAAAAAAAGAAAATGTTCCGGTTTTAAAAGAAGGCCCAAATCTCTGGGATGTACTGTACTTAGAATCCTTCCAGAGGGATGTTGCATAATTGAATTATGGGGTCATTGTTATTTAAGTTTGTCATTAGCAAGCATTAGCACTATAAGAATGACTCCCTGTAGATACTTTTGGCCTGAGCTGATGGTGAAATAGACTTTCATTGCTCTCTCTATGGTACTCTAATCTCTCTATAACTATTTTCACTTGTCTTCCAGTGAAATGCATATTCTATGACAGACACCTGCCACTCAATTACTCTTCATTAAATCAACTGTCTACTTCCATAACAGAAACCCTGTTGCTTTGGTCACGGTGCCTTTCAGAAGTTTTCAATAACAGGGAAATTATTTCAAGGGAGCTGACTTTGTCCCTGAACCTTCAATAGATCATACTATGACATTCATGACACAATAAAAAATACCCCCTGAAAATATTGAAGGTGAAAATCAGCAAACTATTAATAACCTGACCCACCTCATCCATCAAGCACCTAGTTAAGAGTCAATTCCCAGCCAGTGAGACATCTGAAACAACCTGCATTTTGTTTTTGCTCTCCGACTTTGCTGTTTTTAACAGGCCGGCTGGTTTGCTGAACAGGGGCAGAGCCCTAGGATCCCACGACAAGTCCAATTACTCAAGTTAACACCACCCAAAATGACATCACCTGTCCAATCTATTAGTCTAATATGGATATATGTAGACTAAATTGTGTGTATATTCAGGGACTTTTAATTACTGTCTCTTTCTGACAGGTAAGTGTGTGGCTGGTTATTTGAAACTGTCCTAAGAGACTTCATTCCCTGCCTTTGCTTGCTGGAGTCATAGGTATATACAGCCCCATTGGACAAGTCTGATGGATGGTCCTCTCTTGTTGAGTTTCCATCCTCTGCTTCCGGAGGGAACGTGACATAAATAATTGGTGTCACTCCCATCGACCGAGTGCCACACTCGAAGGCGGGGCTGAAGCCACTGACAAAACACAGCTTTCTAATCTCACAAGTTCAGACTATATCCTGGAGTGTCTTGCATCTCCTTACAGAGAGAGAGAGAGACCATGAGACCAATTGCATTTTAGCATCATATAAAACAGGAAGGAAGAACATAAATAATTGCCAGTATACAGACAATACAGAAGTTAGGTTATTGCTTTAACTTTTAACTTTATTTTTAAAAGTACTGCGAAAACATGTAGAGCAACCAACATGCTGGAGGAAAAACATTAAACGGGAAATGATATCATAAAAACTCTCATGATGACCGTATTTGAAGGTCAGTAATACTCTAGAAATATTGGATAATTTGATCTTTGACAGGACAGGTCAACATATATATATATATATATATATATATATATATATATATATATATATGTTTTTTTTTTTCATTTTATTGAAAATGGAAAACATTTTTCAAGACCATATGAAACCAACAGAAGCACATTTGTGAACTAAATACTATTTGATCTTAAACTTCAATCATAGTTTTAAATACATAGTAGTTTTGCCTATGTGAAGAACATGATAACTATTAAATGCATCATAATCAAAGTGAAGAAAGTGATGACAAATGAAGAACATGGAGTTACTTTGAGATTATGAATCCTAATTTATTAAGATTCAGAACACATTCAGCCGCCCATTGCCTATGTGACAGATCAGATCATTAAACATTTTTTGGCTATTGCTGGCATTAAGAGGCTTTAGGGCTTGAACTTGAGCTGATGTCCATGGCTGCCCAAACATGGCTGTAAATGTGGATAAATAAGACTTGCTGGAGGAAGCACCTGCTCCCTGACAGAGTTATTTCCATCCTCAATGCTGGGATATACAGACATCTATTCCGGAGGATAATGCGAGGGGTTTTTCCCTGTTTTTCCCTGTTTACCTCTGAGTGGTATGCCTGCAGCCAGCTGCAAAGACCCGCTTAGAGCGACTCCACACTCTCAGACTTCCAGATGTTCCAGGAAAAACAAGTGTGCCAGCCTGTCGGTCAGGAGAAGAGTCATTTTAAGCGGTGTGCCAGGACTTCCTGCCTCACACACTACACAGGTGGATGACAGAGCACACTTGTCCTGTTCAGTATTTTTCTGAATCCCAAGCATGCAGAGCATTCAGACAGATTATTCACAAGAAATAAAATCAAAATCAGTTTTTATTATTATAGCGATTTTAGAATGTGTATATAATTTAGAATGTATATATATATATATATATATATATATATATATATATATATATATATATATATATATATATATATAACATTTTAGATGATTTATACTTTATACACACACACACACACACACATATACTGTATGTAATGTTGTCAATATTTTCCTTTAAAAAAAGGGACTACTGTGTTTTTTCTGAACACTGAACTTCACCGGACAAAATACAGTGATAAATAAAATCAATAATATTTATAAAAATATTACATAACAAAATATTCAATCACTATTATCAAAAAAGGAAGTGACTCACCATAGAAAATCATAAAATAAAGCATAATATAATAATTTTAAAAGCAAAAATGTTGTTTATCTCTATTCTGTAAAGCTAATTTTACATATTGTCTAATTAAAAAAAAACATAAATATAAATATATTTATATTATTAATATAATATGAAACACTAATAATATGTGAAGTATCTTTCCCGTTAATTGCAGGTACATCAGCAGTAATTCTTGGGAACACAAACAGGACACAAGTAGCATGAGAATAAGCCAATCATTGATCATTGTATCAATCCTGGCATGTCTTTTTACTGTAGGATATGGCTCCAGTGCCAAGGACATGTCTTTTCAGACCACCAACTCCTGACAAAAACTGATTCCACAGAGGAAGTACCATGTATAAAGCAGTCCTGGAAGCCAGGGCTAAACAACAGGCCCTTGAGAGCATTGTTTCGTTTTACTGCTATTGTAGCCGATGTGTCCATGGTCTCATTTAATAAAGGACGAATAAATGAGTGAGTCCCTGTCCGGCTCAATGTGTGAGAGGGGCAGAGGAGTTTTCCCACACGGTGAGAGGAAGAGAGTAAATGTTCTCACAGCAGGCTGCTTTCCCCCTTCCACTGAGGAAGCACCCTACAAGGCTGTGAATAGGGGCTTCTCTCTCTCTCTTTTGTCCTCAGGTGCTGCTTGATTGGCACAGTTAGGACTGGGTGCACGCAAACAGTATGAGAGAGCAGGCTCTCATCTACTATAGGTCTGCAGTACCTGTTGTTCAATGCACAAGAGTTCACAGTCTAGATGCACAGTTACTAGCCATTTTGACCTGGCTGTTAACTACTGTTTCACAGCAATGTCATAGAAGAACAATTGTGGCTCCCCAAATAATTTTTCATTGAAAATTTCTTAAAAGAAGTGTGGTTTCCTTAGAGCAATGAATATTTAAATAATTTGAAGTCTCTAGAACCTTCATTTTTATGAGCATATGTTTATTTTTTAAAGTCAAAGTCTTGCAGTCTTTATATATATATGTGTATATATATATATATATATATATATATATATATATATATATATATATATATATATATATATATATATATATTCATTTTAGTGCTATCAAAATGATTCATTGCGATTAATTGCATCCAAAATAAAGGTCTGTGTTTACATAATATATATGTGTATGTGGGCTGTGTATATTTATATGTATATGTAAATACACACTGTATACTCAATTTGGATAAAAGCATCGGCAAAAATGAATAAATGTAAAAGCTAATTTAATTAGACAAAATGCCTATTAAGCTTTTCATCCATAATTTCATTAAAAAAACAATTACCCAGAAAAATATAAATGCATTGATTTTGCCAAAAAAATTTGTAATTGAAAAAAAATATGTAATTCTATTTAAAATATATTCATTATTATTATTATTATAAAAATAAAATATAGTCATTTTGTATAAAAGTATTGCCAATCATATAGTTGACTATTGTCAGATTGTATGTCAGTGTGTTTTATTTTAATTTAGTTTACTTTAATCACTTTTATAAACAATAAATAACCCTAAGAAATATTCAGCAGAGTGTAAGTATGACAGCTGGACCCTTTTTGGCATATACTGTATACTGTATGTTCACACACACCAAACACAATAAGACGGCAGAGCAGGAATTTTGCAGGGTTAGCACATTGTCATGAATATGGGCAGGGCACGGAGGTTCTCTCGAGCCACAATCTCTCTCTCTGCTCCTTGGTTTCCACTGTTATTCAGGTTATACTGCTGGACAGGATGCAGCGTCTGGGGACCTGGGTTGTGGGGACGCAGTATCCGCAATCTCTGGGAAAACCAGAGTGGGAGAAAGATGAATGTGTTACCAGGACACCCTCAAGAAACTCCCATCACACACCTGCACTGCATGTCAGAGGGGCTACATCACATACACAGGTGGTCCACAAAAAGCTGGCCTGACGGTGACGCTGATACTCTCCATTTATGTGCAATCAAAAAGTGATTCAGAAAGGAAAACAGGAACTGACAGGAAACAACTTTGAAGTGATTTAAAGTGAATGGTCCTTCCTTGATAGAATTGTTTATGTAGTTCTCGTATTAATATGATAAATGTGTTCCTGATTATACAGTATGGGAAAAACAGCATTTACTTAGGATAAATGGTTAATCAACAATCTATTGTTTGGTGTTTATAGTTTGTTTCCTTTGTTTCTCAGAATTCTTCAAATGATCAAGTGGAATGATGTCATCTTCAGTCTCATATAGGCATTGTCATAATACAAAGAATTTCACACCAGGTCGAATATAATGTATACATTTTCTTTAACACAAGCTAAAAATTGTTTAAAATCAGTTTTGTAGTAGAATCATAATTAAGATAATAGCATATGTAAAGTCAGATAAAAAAAAAGATTTTAGATGGAATAACATTTTTCATTATGAAAATGAAACAGAAAACAATGAATGTTAAACCATAAACTTATTATTTATAATAATAATAATAATAATAATAATAATAGATTAATGTAGCACATAGATATTCGAGCAGATAATATTTATAACACGATGCTTGTATTCAGCTACCATGAATAGATGAAAATAATGAAAAAAAGAAAGATATATATTTAAAAAACTGCAAAATTAAAGTTAGAATAATTAAAACATCTTTATTGACTGAGGTCTCTGGGAACACTCATTTTCCAGCGTAAAATCGGATACAATATGCTTAAGTCATTTAAACTGCTTCAATAATAGGCTTTGCTGCTCTCTAGTGGACGTTCAGAAATCGGCACACTTTTGCACGTGTCAGTAAACAAGTCCATGTTTCCGCTTTTCATTAGAGGTGCAATGTGACAGAGTGAGCTGCTAAAGGACAGTAAAAATGCTCTTACACTGCAGAACCAGCCATAAAATTCATTTAGCCTACAGAAAAATGACTTGTTGTAGAAAATATATAGGCTACTGTATGTAATAGGCCTACTCAATATAAAATATTTTAAAGTTTAAATATATGCTATATTTAAACCGACTTGCCCACTTTATCACCGGGCTTGGCTCTGGAAGTAGTTTCCATTCACCCAACTAAAATCCTCCAGTTCTAAACCAGTTTTCGGACCGTGAGGAGGAGGTGTTTTTAAGGGGGCGCTGGAAACACATTACTTCTCAAATCACGCTTGTTTTCACACATACAGTCGGTGACTGACTGTAAACAAACACTCTCGTTAGATTTAAATCTTGTCTGTTGTTGTTGTTGTTGTTTTCACGCAAATCAATGGGCTACTTTATTTTTCATTTCATAATTTTATTGTAGTTCGACTTTAAGGAAATCAATAAGAATTTTTCTAATGGCCATGGTTCCTGTTTATAACTACCGTGCCAACATTTTTCACTGGCCCAGTATAAAATTTTTATTTATTTATATATTTAATTATTATTTAAAGTAGCAATAAGACATGTAAATTGAACAGCTAATGTTATTTTATTATATTAATGTACTTTTTTTCAGCCAGATTATGGCTTTTTTTTTAATACAAAATATGATTTCTTAATGAAAGCTTTGCTATTTTATTTTATATTTTATATTTAAATAATCTATACAGTCATAGCAGATGAGGAGAAAACACAACATGACATTTCTATTCTACAAAATATATAAAGTATTTTATTACAATTAAGAATTTTTACTGTGTTACAGTGAGTTCTCAGAGGGAAGATTGTGCTGAGCTACTTGATACTGTTCAAGATGTCTCACTTCAAGGTCAGTATCACGGTTCGTACTGCTTCATTATTATTTATCATATTTTTTACACACATCATTTACATTCATTCAGTTAACTTCTAATTTCCATCGTGACATTTGCTGTACACTGCAAAAATTAGTAAGTTGTTCCAAAAGTAGGCATCTTAATTATGCCGCCTCCTAAATATATTGTAAATCATGAATCATTTAAGTTAATTTGGTATTTGGTATTAAAAGGAGGAACATACTCATTCTAGAAAAAAAAATGATTGGACAAAAATCTGTGTAGAACAGAAAGATTAAGAATCTGCTTGATGTGTATTATGTTAACATTCATGAGAACATGACAGTATGAGACCATAACGTAAGGATAATTTTTCTGAAATTGAGATTTATACATTATCTGAAAGTTGAATAAATAGGCTTTCCATAATTTATAGTTTGTTAGGATAGGACACTATTTGGCCAAGATACAACAATGAGAAAATCTGGAAGCTCGGGGTGCAAAATTATTTGTTGTTGAGAAAATTGCCCTAAAATTGCCCAAATGAAGTTGTTAGTAAAGTTTTGATATGTTTACAGTAGGACATTTACAAAATATCCTCATTTAAAATGATTTTTGGCATAAAAATAAAACTTTTGACACATACAATGTATTGTTGGCTATTTCTACAAATATACCAGTGCTACTTATGACTGGTTTTGTGGTCCAGGGTCAAATATAGACGTGCTAAAATCTAAACTGTTATTTTCAGTGTAACTGGATCTTTAAGATGTAACAGGACCTTGACTACAAACACACTAATGGCCTGTAATATAACACTTTCAATCTGAACTTTACAGCTGCAGAGTAAATGCAGCTTAACTGAAGTTCAACGGAAGAAAACCACAGCGCCTATAAAGGGAAAGATGTCTATTTGGCTAGTCAACAACATCCTGTGACAAAGTTGCTGCTGTGAGCTAAATCGTATGTAGCTTTTAAGTACTTCACTCTTCTCATATGCTCATACAACATGGGAAGTTTTGGAGAATTTAGTTCTATGTATATTTCTTTGAGATATGCCCGTAAGACAGCACAACTTCCCAAATTCATTGAAACAATTTTAAAAGAATGTTTTGTTTCTTGAAGCACATTTAAACATCGTTATTTCAGTGTTTCCAAGAAAAATTACCAGGCTTCCTTGTTGACGGACGGCATAGAGTAAAAATAAACATTCAAAGCTGTCAAACCATTACTAAGAATGAGGATGTTCAAATATGAAGTTGTCTACAGTTTCAGTGTCTGACATCACATGCTCATCAAATGCGTGCTTTACTTAAGGCATTTGCACAGTTTTTGAATTAAGCTCTGACAGAGGAAAGAGAGGGAGGGGTATGCTAAATAAACATCTCTATTTATCTCTTTCAACTAATGCGGTCTCTCAGGGCATATACCAGGCCTCACATGCAGATTGGGTGTGTGCCTGCAGTAGATGGGCTGCCTGTGTATCTTCATATGTGTGTGTAAGAGAAAAAATACTTTCGTGATTTAGTTCATAAATTAAGTACCTGAATTTTGATTATTAAATATATTTAAGCATGCTTAAAGGACACACAAAATGTAAGTACATATTTATTTGACTTTAAATTGATATTTTGTATGTACAGTAGTAGACATTCCTGTGATATATAATGGTAACATTTTGTAGTTTTACTTACTTCATCGGTAGCATTTTTTCAAAACTATAAAATAAAATAAATAAAATAAAAAAATATATATTTTGACTTTCAAGTAGTAGTCTGCATTTAATGATATTTATGATTATGCTTATATAGAGTCTGAATGGAAACTGTTATTTAAAAACTCATCACAAATTATCACCTTAGCTGAAAATGTGTTGAAAACGTTTCTTTCGTTTAGTTCAGTTTGACAAGCTGTTAAAATGATAAACACCTAAAAATCCCATCTTTTTGTCTTTTGCACTAGTTAATATTTCCATCCAATGGAATCTTTTTTCATAAGGGTGAGCACTTTTTAATAAATACTTTAATATTTGTGTTTTATTTTTGTTTGTGTGATAGGATTGCGTTTGTCAGTGATTGTCCAACTATACTAATGGAATCATACTTATTAAGTTTTTTAAAGTGTAAACCACCAAACTGTGTTAAAATCATGATCATGTTTGGCTCATGTGGGTGAGTTTAAAAATGTTTTTATTCAGCACCCAATATGATGCCTTTCTGGACCTTTCTGGGTTTCTTCTGGACTGTTACTGGACTCCGAGCAGAGAACTGGGGAGACTGACAGCCGTGAATATAGGTGTGATTACAAGGAAGCAATAGAATTGATTTGATAACATATAAGTAAATGAACACTGATTAAATGTGTTTTTTTTAGGATGGGTTGTGCTTGTAGTGACGAGAAACATCGCAAAGACTCTAAAGGGCATGAACATAATAATTCATCAAACTCTAACAACTTTCATGTAAGTATTGCTGATTTTAGTGTTTTTAATGACCAGCTGAATTCTACTGAGAACATATATATATATATATATATATATATATATATATATATATATATATATATATATATATTTTTTTTTTTTTTTTTTTTTTTTATTTTACTGAGCTTCACAGTGACAAACAAGACTATTTCCAGTTTATTTTTTTTAAATATTACCACACTATTATATATAGTATATTATTGCAAATGAATACATTTCTATTACATGTAAGTTTTTTAGAAATCATTAATGAATATGAAAATGAAATCTTTTATTTACAGTTGTCAAGAGATCACAGGAAGCAGAGCAACAGTCTAGGTAATATGTTTTTATATTCGGAAAAGCGTTTTTCTTTCAAAAACCATTTTACATTATATTAATAATGTTGCTGGGTGCAGATCTTGTGTTCTTATTAAAAATTAGAAAATAAAAGGCCAGAAACTGTCATGGCATGTTATTGTTCACATGTAATGCACCAGAATGCAATGTTTTTCCAATATTTGAATTGCATATTTTAACTTTCTTTTCAGATGAAGATATAGTCATTGCTCAATTTGACTTCCAGCCTGTTAGTGATAATGATCTACAGTTCAAAAAAGGAGACAGACTCAAGATTATTAAAGAGTGAGTAAAAAATACCGCTACTTTTTTTGGTAATACGAGTATAAAATTAAAATACAGCAAAGACTTCCAGCAATTTATATATTAGAGAGGATCTCCACTTGTAAATGTTTACAATTAATCATAATTGGTAAGTACTTTGTTAACCTAATAAAGTGTGTATAACACAGTAGGCATAGTTTTGGGCTAATAAACTTCTAATTAAGATATCAACCCATTTTACCTTTTTGCTTTTGTTATTCCAGGTGAATAATTTTTATATTGTGTACTGTTTAAATTTGCTACATGCGAATGTCAACTAAAATAACCACACACAAATAACACATAAAAAAAGATTAAAGAGCCAAATGATAACAGTGACTAACTTGTCCCATGTTTTTCTCAGGACTGGTGAATGGTGGTTGGCGAAGTCCTTGGTCACTGGTTGTGAGGGATATATTCCGTCTACATATGTGGCAAGAGCACAGACGATGGAGGTGGAGAGGTACAGTAGTAACAAATATTACCAGTATATGGATATGTTTCAGCAGTAGTGCATGGGCAAGAGTGTGGTTCGTTGTTCTGAATATTAGCACTTGCCATATTTCAGCCAATGCACTGAATTAATGTCATGCTTAATAACATCAATACTCTTACACTCGGACCTAACAGATTTATAATTTGTAAACTTAATCTTTGTAAAAGATTGATATTATAAAGGGTCTGTTTTCTGTTCCAGATGGTTTTTAAAGGACATGAGTCGGAGAGACACAGAGCGTCTTCTGCTGGCACCGGGAAACAAACCTGGAGCATTTCTTGTGAGAGAAAGTGAAACAACCAAAGGTCAGATGCCAGTAACATTAATTCCCCTTTGTTTTATTGTGATCATTGAATGGCTGCTCAAGCAGTACACGTCTTGAGGCCCAAAAGCACAAAAGTGCACAACATTTCAAAGAGTTCCATTGCTACAGTAATAATAATAATAAACTTTATTTTATATAGCGCCTTTAAGTAGTATCTCAAAGCACTTTACATAAAAAATATGAAATTAAAAGATACACATAACAGTGCAGGCAGTGTAAACCTAAGCAAACAATAAAATAAAACTTAACTTTTCAGCCACAGAGGAAGTCAACATGGGACGTAATTTGGCAATGTTTCTGAGATGAAAAAATGATGCTTTGACTGTGTTACGAATATAATGGTCAAATGTTAAATTGGTGTCAAATATCACCCCCAGATTTTTTAGTGTAGTTTGGAATTGTAAAGCAGAGCCATCCACACTTAAGGTTATGGCCTCTGCTTTACGTAACTGATGAGGTGAACCAATAAGCATCACTTGAAAAAATTTTAATCTCAGTAAAATATTGAGAAAGAAGAGACTGAATGCATATAGATCTTGGCATAAAAGTGAAAGTTAAGACCAAGTGTTCTTAAAAGTTGGCCAAATGGAAAAATGTAAATACTAAAAAGTAAAGGGCCCAAAACTGATCCCTGGGGAACACCAGACTACACCACACCAACCTCAGACTTGCAATCACCCATCACAACAAACTTTAATGCAGAATCAGAATCAACTCCAAAGATAGTCTTTAAAAGGGGGATTAAAATGGAGTGATCTATAGTGTCAAAAGCGGCACTAAGATCAAGAAGAATCAGTATAGATAAATCAGAAATTCTAGATAAACCAGAACCAGAAGCCATTAACAAGTCATTAGTGACCCTAACTAACGCTGTTTCAGTGCTGTGCAGTTTACAAAATCCAGACTGAAGTGGCTCAAAAAGATCATTAGAGGAAAGATGATAAAGCAATTGAGAAGCCACTGTTTGTTCTAAAATTTTGGTGAGGAATGGAAGATTATGGGATGAAAATTATTCAGATTATCAAAGTCCATGTTGTTTGTTTTTTGTACAGGGGTGACAGCAGGAATTTTAAGTGCTGCTTGCACAACATCGGTGCACAGAGAGTTATTAATAGTTCTCAAAACAACAGGAGAGGGTGAATAAAAACATGATTTAAACAGACAAGATGGTATCAGACCAACTCTGGAAGTTGAGGCTTTCAGTTTTTAAACCATATTACATCGAGACTGGGAGAATAGCAAGTTAAAATGCAAAGTTAAAGAGAGAGATACCAGAAAATGCAGAAATATTTAAGAAGGAGGCAGCAGAAGTATGAGTGGTAACTACGTGGTTACATATATTATCAATTTTGGTGCTAAAAAAAATCCAAAAACATATTGCAAAGGTGAGTTGAAGCAGGAACATTAGAGAGGCTGTGATTTTTAAGCAGCTTGTACTGTGTATCACTACATTATCCAGCCACAGCAAGAATTATAACATTAGTTCAGTTTCTACCACAAAGAGAAGGAAATACTAAAGAAATGACTTAAATTAGTCAGTATAATACACCATCACAATATTTTCAGTTCTTCTGATCTTTTTTTTTATTTTTTATCTCAGGCCAGCCAAACTAAATTAACATTTAAGGGAGCACTGGGCCCACAGCCTCAAAACTTTGTTACTTTTATTTGATTTTGATCAAATCTGTCGCTGATAAAGTGTGCGTAAGTTTCCAGAATCTCATCTGCAGCTCTTTTTCAAGTTCACATCACGCAGAGAGCCCGAAAGAGCAAATAAATGTCAACCCATGCACTGAGATCTGTGCTTTGCTTTGAGGGGAGATATTAATAGCCTTTTTATTTTATTTATCTACTTGCAGAGCAATGGAAAATGCAGAAACTCTACTTCACTGGAAATTTCTCAGTAACTGAGGTTACTGAGTGTATAATTTGACCAAATGCATGGCCTTAGATATTTGTTCTGGAAAATAAGACAAAAACAGTTTGTGTTTAAAATGCAGTGTTAAATCACTAAATAAATTAAAAATATCTGTTTACTGTTTAGCAAATTACATTCTATAAGCAATGTCAGCCATTTCTTTAAAGACAAGCAAACCTGATGTGAGAAATCCTTGACATACAAAATGATTCAGAGATTCTAAGAGCCGTCTTAAAGGTATTGAATGCTTCCCTGATTACGTTGATCTTTTTACAGAGTCTAGGCCGACAAGTATTGGTTAGGATTCTGTTCTTCATAAAAATGAGAAGAGCCTACTGATCAGCCATGTTACTGAACAGCTGTTTGTGATCCTCTGCAGGTGCTTTCTCTCTGTCTATAAGAGACTCCACCCCAGAGCATGGTGATGTTGTCAAGCATTATAAGATCCGAGGCCTTGATAACGGTGGTTTCTACATCTCTCCCTCCACAACCTTTTCTTCTCTTCAGGAATTAGTCAAATATTACTCCAGTAAGTAGTCAGAGCTAAGACTGTTGCTGTATCTAGGACCTCTTCTGTTTCTTCCACTGTATGCTTTCTGTGGTCGTAGCAGTGAGAACATGACAAACAGTTGCTTTAACCACCAGATAAATAGGTCAGCTTTAGTCTTAGTTCGTACTCCACATTCTTGCCCCATTTTGGTTTGTTGTGTCTTTTTATAGAACTGTTTACAAGTAGCAAAAACCTTTTTCTACGTTTTGGTTTGAGCACATCTTGTGTTTTTCTCCAGACAGAATCAAAACCAAGTAAACATGGTTTCAGTTCAGACAGATTGGTAGATCTAGTCTTGTTTAATTAGAAATTGCTCCTACATTTGTGACATAATCAGCACTCAACCTTCTTGCTGTTCTCTCAAACTCTTTTATTGCACATAAAGGGACCGCAGATGGTTTATGTCAGAAGCTTGGAAGTCCGTGTAAAACCGCTGCCCCTCAGAGACCCTGGGCTCAAGATGAGTGGGAGATTCCCAGAGAGACTCTGAAAATGGTGAAAAAACTGGGTGCCGGTCAGTTTGGAGAAGTGTGGATGGGTAAGAAGCAGAAGAAAGTTCAGTTGCGCAATGTTGCCTTTGTAACAAATCTTTATTCTTCCTTTTCTGCCTCAATGGTTGGTTGACGCATATTTTTGCTCTGGACAATTTGAGTTAAGTTTATAAGAGAGTCTTCTTAATTTTGTGTAGTATGTATTCAGATTCATTATCTTGATTTATATGCTACAAAACCTACAGTAGTCTACAGAGTAAATTTTATAAACAATAATTAAAATGGAAGATTTTCATTATTGAGATGAATACTATAGTAATACTATAAAATGTCATTTATTTTCATTGAAGCAGTGTTGCCTTGATATAACATGCATAAAATTATTTTACAAAATGTAATTAAAACATTTTATTCAGAGGCTTAATTCAATCAGAGATTTAATTAATATAAAAATGAGGTAATGACCAGTTCTTACTATTAATTAGTTGCTTATTAGCATGTATATTATTAACATATTTGCTTTTTATTAGTACTTAAAAAGCCAAATATCTGCATGACCATGTTCTACGTCCTTAATACTGCCCAACTTAGGAGTTTATTGAGGCAAAAGTCATAGTCATAGTCAATATGTCTTTGTATTCATCTCACTTCAGAATACACTTCTTTTATACTGGCCCTGAAGTTGTTTGTTCAAGGGCGTGTCAGTGTTTTGTGTGGTTTTGTGTGGTATTGTCACATTTTAGCCACATGAATGATAATTTCACTGAAAGTCAAAGAGGTTTTTACTTTGGCCACCATGGTCAATATTAATCGGAAGCTGCAAAAACCTCTAATCCATATCCCCCCACTATACAGTGTGCGCTCTTGCAGATCTTAACAACTTGTTCTTTTAAAATTCTTTTAACATATCAGTATAGGCTTAATATTTGTTTTCATACTGTATTATTAGCTGATTTTATTTGTTTTATATAACTAGGTATATGCTTAAAGCAAGAACAGACAGTAAATATACCCTGTTTAAAAATATATATATATATATATATATATATATATATATATATATATATATATATATATATATATATATATAAAAGAGCTTATTACACTTGATTTTTACAGCATACCTGATCATAAATAACTGATTCTAAAATTATGTGTTCTAAAAATGTTATTCATTGAGCTGCCAAAAGTTGATGAAATTGCATGTGCCTGTGGCTCTTGTTTGTAGGGTACTACAAAAACTCCCAGAAAGTTGCCATCAAGACTTTAAAGGAAGGCACCATGGAGCCAGAAGCATTCCTTCAGGAGGCTAATCTGATGAAGAAGCTCCAGCACGAGAGACTGGTCAAACTGCACGCTGTAGTCACCAAAGAACCCATATATATTGTCACAGAATACATGGCTAATGGTTGGTATTACCAGAACATTATTAGAGTCCTAAACCATATGTAATTCAAATGATGACATAACTTGTCCAAACTTTAAAATTGTTCTTTTCCTATTCAAGGAAGCTTATTAGACTTTCTGAAGACGGAAGATGGCCACCAATTAAAACTTCCCAAGCTGATTGATATGGCTGCACAAGTAAGAATAATTCAACTTGTCAGGATTTCTCTTGATTGTCTTCTTAGTAGCAATTAATTATTTCTCTGGCGCTGCAGATTTGAGTCTTTATGGAACATGATACATTTAAATGCACTGCATGGAAACCTGCACATTAATTAGTTATTTCATGCACCCCCTGTACATCATTTTCAACTTCTGTAACTATTTTTAGAATTGTTATGCACCAGATACTGTCAGGGATATGTAGAGGAAATGGTCTTTGGTCTTGTAAGCTCATGGCCTGCACATTTTTAGATCTGAACTCTTCTAGAAACACCACCACAAATTTAGATTAATATCTTCCGGCAGGATATTACGTACTTTTTTCCATCGACCTGAAGCCCCTAACAAGCCCCAGACTCTGTTCTTGCTCTCTGTGAAACTTCCTGTTAGAGCCCACTATGTTGCTGCTAACTTACGTGTCTGCCTTGTTCTTGCCATCAAACAATATCCTTTGATGCTTTTTGTAGCGATTTTAAATAATGTCACTGACAAACAAAATTTTAAGTTAAATTTTTTTTTTGAGAAACTGCATTTTAAAAATTACCAAGTATTCCACATATTGCCTATATTATTACATTCAGTTTAATTTCTCTCTGTGTAACAGATTGCAGAGGGAATGGCTTTCATAGAAAGGAAAAATTACATTCACAGAGACCTGCGTGCGGCTAATATTCTAGTCTCTGAGACCCTGCACTGTAAAATAGCAGACTTTGGCCTTGCCAGGATCATAGAATCTGAATACACTGCACAAGAAGGTGAGTACACCAGTTTATTCCCACAGTGCAGTGTTTTTTCCACTGCCACAGATTCATTGGCACCAGTCAATGCTGACATTTGATTTCTAATGTGATGATCTGACATATTTGACCTTTAAGGTTGGGTATGAGCTACTGATATTGAACAGCTTCTTTCCATGGTGACATTTCCGTGTTGTCTGATTTTACCACATGAAGGCAGATTTTTCATTACTTTAGGCTTTATTTATAGTATTTCTTTCATTACTTTAGGCTTTATTTATAGTATTTCTGGATCATTAATAAACTTTTGCAAAATACAAATTTTCCATGCTTGCACATTGCTTTTTCCAAAATCCCATTTATCACCTTTTATCACATCTTTTTTTACCAATCAGGTGCAAAGTTCCCTATTAAATGGACGGCCCCTGAGGCCATCAACTTCGGTACTTTCACCATCAAGTCAGACGTGTGGTCCTTTGGAGTTCTTTTGACAGAGATTGTCACGTACGGCAGAGTACCGTATCCAGGTAATGGGCTTTTCTCTCTTGGGTTTCGTATTCCATTCAGAACAGTGTAGGATAGATGTATAGATCTTTAAAAACCTGGCTGGGCTTTATTACATTTCAGGCATGACGAATCCAGAGGTGATCCGTAATCTTGACAGGGACTACAGGATGCCGTGTCCAGATGGATGTCCAGAGGAGCTTTATGACATCATGCTGAAGTGCTGGAGGGATAGGCCAGAGGACAGGCCCACCTTTGACCACCTGCAGGACATACTCAATGACTTTTTCATTGCTACAGAGGGCCAGTACGAGATGCAACCATGACCTCAATGCAGAACCAATAGATGAACTGAAAAGGGGATGCACGAAAACATATGGAATGATAGGATGGACTAAACTCCAGATCAAAATATGGATTATGGGGAATATACTAAAGCAACAATAATGAATCCCTGTATATCAGTAAAACATTTTTTTTTTACATTTACTGTATACCAGCTTTGTCAAGATTTTTTTCTTAGATTTGTTTTATCTTGTGGGCTTCTTAGGGTATTTCATTATTTTTTTAAAGGTGAGTGTGCACTTTTTTCCGATAAGTTACTTTCTTCTATCACCGCTGTAAGTATGCAGACAAATGTAAATATGACGTTTGTTTGATTCCCCTGAAAGACTGTGGCTCTGTTTGTTTGAGCATTTGACCAGCCCAGCCTAAACAATGGTACGAGATTGGGGCGGAGCTATCATTTTATCCAACCAATTGGAAGACTGGGGGAGTGTTTTACCAGTCATTATTTATGCAGTTAATTTTGATTATTTTATTCACAGAAATTAAACACTTTAACTCTCTGATAAATCGGTTTTTAACAGTGAGTAAACAAAATCCTCTTATATTTCAGTTGGAAATTTAAAAGCATGCACAGATATTAAACATTATTTCTGCACATACCTATGAATCATTTGAACTCTGAAATAATTTGAATGTGTTTAAATGAGCTGACTACATGAGCAGTGAAGTTTCATGTAGGAAACCATAAAATGATCAGTCATTACAGGACTTAGCACTTACATGGCTTCCTCTTGAGATAACAGACCGTGAATGTTCTGCTCACCATGAATAGATTAAATAGTTAGATAACAGTCAAGGAATTTGTGATTATTCACTACTATTTAAAAGTTTGTGGTTGGTAAGATTTTTTTAATGTAAAAAAAAAAGAAAAATTCTATTCTCACCAAGGCTGCATTTACTTGATCAAATATTCAGTAAAAACAGTACTATCGGGAAGCAGTATTACAATTTCAAATAACAATTTCAACATATTTTTAAATATAATTAATTCAGATTATATAGTTTATATTAAAGGGTATGTACAAAAACATGTAGGTCAAAAGGATGGACAAATATACCCATTGCCAAAATCATGAATGAAACATGAATCAAGTTTTTCTGCTAATGTTTTGAGAACATCATTAAAGACCATTAAAGATAATTCTAAACAAACATTCTGTTAATGTAACATTTGTTCAGAACTTTGAGAACACAGCCAAAGTTCTGAGAACATTTCCTCTTTTTCACAGTCACACGATCCTTCGGAAACCACTGGCATTTCGTATTATCGAAACAGTTGTTCGGCTTAAAACTTTTGTGGAAAACATGATATATACATTTTTTTTCAGAAGAAATAGATGATGAATAGAAAGTTCACAAGAACAGCATTTATTTTATTTATTGTAATAAATATTTATAAGTTTTAAATAAAATTTATTTACTGTCACTTTTGATTAATTTAATGCATCCTTGCTGAATATGATCATATGATCAATGTACAATGTGTAAACCCTTAAGAAAAAAAAGGAATTTCATTTTTGCATGTCTTTTAAAATGTTTGCTTAATAGAAGGTGTAATTTTAAGAGAATTTAAAAAGCACCCTCTTAATTTAAAATGCTTTGAGGCACGTCTCTCCAATTGCTCAGTGTAAAGCTCTGGTTCTGGTGACTCGGATGTTTATGGGTAATGCCCAGCATTTATACAGCTACACTTCCTGCCTTAAACTCACCCCTGGGGCTTTATATGTTTGTAGATAACCAAGAACGCAACCAACACCCAAGAGCTTCTCCTGTGGTTTCCTGCCTGCCTGTATGCAACTGAAACAGGAAGCAGTGAGTCAGCATTCCTATCATAAGCTAAGCACTCTATGGCTCGGAATTCCAAACATGCTGCTGAAGCTTTTCTCAGCATTCATAGAAAAGCAAAGGTTTCCATTTAAGCAAAATATTTCTGGGAGGTGCATGCTGAAACCAAGTTTTGATTCGTCAGTGCTCTCAAGATGTGTTAATGATGCAGGAGGTACTTACGCAAGCTTATTTGATATCTGTTCATATAGTAAGTAACGTTCGTTTGATGGAATGATGATATTTAACAGAAGTTGATGAATTAACTTGCTTATCACTGACATTAGTGGCTTTGTTGACTGTGGCAGTGGAAATGAATCATTACTGAGAGTGCGTTTTACTGTCATACTCCTTAATCAGGTCATTATCTAGCTTTTCACTGCTATATTAGATGAATGCATCATTAGATTTGAGAAACGGATATGGCTGTGTTGTTTTTTTTTTTTTGGTAAGACAAATAGGAGACTCGTAGTCAGCAAGCTCTCTGTGTTGGCCAGCTCTCTAAGCTGTGTGATTTATGTACAGAAGACCAATTATTCTAATGCATCATCACAAATTGCTTATCTGCAAAAACTTCAACCCATTACAAAGATTACAGAAGGAAGTTTTCGCTGTAAAAAATATGCAGTTTAAACATCAAGGTTGGCCATGTTCCATCAGGCTGCAAATTCTCTTTATGGATCCATTTACTCCACATCATCTCTTGGCAGAAGAAAACGGCCTGATATTGGATAATTAAGCCCCCGCAAATGTGCATGTAAGGCCAAAGATTTCGTTTTTTAAATTCCAAAACTGTAAAATCCACTTGATCAGTGTCATCAGCAATTTTTAACACTTTAAGCAAAGAGTTACAAATTATTACATTTGCAACACAGCTTTGGAATGTGCTGGACCATTCACCCATACTGTTTTGATAATGTAGTAAGATAATAATTTAAAATAAACAAATAAATAAACAGGAACATTCATCAAAACAAGCTTTGATAACTTTTGGAAATAGGTCTTTGAGACTGACATCCTTAAGTACTGTGCTGGTTTTAGTGGTCATTGTTTCAAAATGTTGGTTAGATTTTGAGTGTTTTTAAAGTTTGAATTAGAAAATATATCATAACCACCTCAATCAGAAGAGGCTGAACCTTTTAAAGGCTAAAGCTTGAAGTGATGTATTCTGTTTGTGCACACTCATTTCCTCTTTCTGTCTCTCTCAGTCATTTCCACCAGAGGGTAGTCCAGCACAGGAGTGATGTTGTGTTTTTTTTTTGACATCATAAATTATATCTCTGGTCAAACACTGCACTTTTCTTCAGAATCATCTGCCAGACAGTGAGCCTTAATACCTTTTAATTAGAAGTTTAAATCTATATCAATATCTATAACAATATATATTAATATTCTGATAATGCCCCCCCCCCCCCCTAAGCCTTCTTAAATAAATGTCACTCTCTTCAATATGACATCAGGATTTGATCCCAAATAAGTTAAATGGATAAATGTGAATTCTGTCTTCATTTATTCACCCACACGTCGTTCCAAATCTGTATGATATTCTTTCTTCTGTAGAATAATGATTTCAGATGAAGGCCCTCCTTTTAATTATGAAGCTTCAAAAGGGAATCAAAACCACAATAAAAAAAATATTCTGAAGCCGTACGATAGTCTTGTGTGAGGAACAAAGCATTAATTAAAATAAATAATAAAATAAATGATGTTTTTTTTGTGAACTGTTACTCACTGACATTCTTCACGACTGGATCACTGAGTTGAACTTGAGGAGTCGGTCTGATTCGTGCACCATTTGTTGTTAAGGGAATTCCTTTACTATCTTTGTATCATATGTGTACAGTTCAAGGCTGGTGGTCTGTCTGTGAACTTGAGTCAACATGTTTTTCCACAATCATTTGCCTTTTCTGATAAAAATCACTTCAGGGCCTCTGACCTCCCTGCAGTCATTCTGTGTTTCAAACAGAAATACTCTTGTGTCATGTCTCTATACACCATTGTCTAAATTACTAAATTGCAGTTGAGTCAAAACCATTGAGAACAAAACAAAGAATCTGACTGACATGTTTCACAATCAAATGGGCACTGTAGCAGACAGATTCACAGCTATTTTTATGTCATACCAAGGGAGAAAATGCACTTGTTAAACTGATTGCTGTTATTGTTTTCACATAACAAAAGGGTCTCTGTCAGATGCATTCATTGTGATTTCTGTCCTTGGGTTGACTTTGCTGTGCTTCGTTACATTTACTCACCCCAGATGAAAGACCAATATTTTCTCCTCACAATCACTTCATCCCTCGCTTCTATACTATACCATCAGTGGAAAGAGAGCGATATGATTACAAAACAGTAAGGAAATAAAGAGGGGGGAAAGTAAAAGACCCGACTAAACTGACCGAAACCTCCCTTTGTTTAATGACTAGTGCCTTACAAAAGGACATATTTTAATAGTAGTTAGTTTTTACCTGTACTAGACAGATACAAGTTGATAAAAAAATGTTGACAAAGCCTTGTCTGATAGTTTCAAATATACCATACCATACCATACCAGCTTTATTTGTTGAGCACTTTACAACAACCAAAGTTGACCAAAGTGCTGTACAGAAAAAAATAAACAATTAATAACCACACAATAAAAGCATTCAAAGTAACAAATTAAATCAAGTAAATAAAATCGAGGTATGGCGGGGCAAGACCATTTAGTGATTTAAAAGCAAATAACAGAATTTTAAAATGGATCCTAAATTGAATAGGCAGCCAGTGTAATGAAGCTAAAATAGGGGAAATGTGCTCATGTTTATGTGTGCCCGTTAAAAGACGTGCTGCTGCATTCATCTGGAGACGGGTGATGGAGGACCCACTAACCCCCACATATAGAGAATTACATTAGTCCAGCCGTGTAGTTATAAAGGCGTGGAAATTACAGTTTCGAAATGTTGTCTTGACAGAACTGGCTTTATTTTGGCCAGCTGCCTCAAATGAAATAATCTTGATTTGACAACAGCTTTGATCTGACTGTCAAATTTAAGCTCAGGGTCCACTTTAACTCCTAGGTTTGTGATACTAGGTTTAATATAGGGTGCCAAGGAGCCCAGATCTACAAGCGGGGGATGCCAGAGGTGCCTCCAAAAACCATCACTTCTGTTTTTTTATCATTAAAATGGAAAAAATTCAGAGCCATCCAGGCCTTTATGTCGTCTAGACAATCGAGTAGTTGTCCAACAGAGTTATCATTTTTCTTTTTAAAACGTACATAAATCTGACTGTCATCTGCATAACTTTCTAAGTATGGAACCAAGTGGAAGCAATACAGAGAGAAAAGTAGAGGGCCAAGGACTGAGCCCTGTGGGACACCACACGAAAGAGGAAAGACACAAAGGCTAACACAAAAAGTTAGATCTAAAAGCACAAGGAAAATACAGTCACCAGAGTCAGTAGCTAAAAAGATATAATTAAAAACTCTTAAAATAGCAGTTTCGGTGCTGTAAAAGGTTTTAAAGACTGACTGGAAAACCTCTAGTATATTATGTTCTTCCAGAAAGGTCAATAATTTACTGTACACAATCTTCTCCATGATTTTTGAAAGGAAAGGCAATTTGGAAATAGGAATACTGCATGTTTTAAAATTTCAGGGACCACACCCGAGGTCAGACTACTATTTATAACTGCAACAACAGATGGTCCTACAGTGGGGAAAACCTCCTTAAATAGTCGAAGGGGGACAGCATCATTTGCAGAACCCGAGGGACTAACAACCTCCTCTAAAGAGGAAAAAGTCACTGGCTCAAAATGATCAAAATGATCATGATCAAAGACAGCCGAGCAGGGGACAGAGATTGAAGAGTCTGAAGCTCAAGGAACAATCTGAGACCTAATAGAAGTGACCTTATCAATAAGAAAGCAAAGGAATTTTTCACACATAGCAGGGGATGCCTCCATACAAGCATTCTGCGGGGCATTTAAAAGTGAGTCAATGGTGTTAAACAAATTCGCCAGAATAATATCTGAGAATTTTTTTTTTTCTTTCACAGTTTCCTGGTAATGACGCCAGCAATCCCTTAAAATTTGAAGAGACACCTGCAGTTTGTCCCTCTTCCACTTGCGCTTAGCTCTACGGCACTCATGTCTCGCAGCATGAATCATGTCATTTAGCCAGGGCTCAGATTTAGTTTTAGGCTGCCTGGATTTAAATGGAGCCACAGTGTCTAAAACAGTTTGGCAGGTGGAGTGAAACCATGAGCTAAGCTCATCTGTCTGCAATACAGACTCAGGAGTGATGGAGTTCTGACTGAAAGCAACCGAGAACTGAACAGTAGTGGAAGGGTTAATCATGTGACAGCGCCGTGCAGCAGCGCTGTATGAAAGGCAAGAGCAGTCTCAAATAATACAGGCATATGGTCAGAAAACAATGCGTCACATATCTCTAGATTAAGAACAGGCAAACCATATGATAAAACAAGATCAAGTGTGTGTCCATGTTCTTGTGTGGGTCCAGACATAGATTACACAAGATTAAAAGAATCAGTGAGGTTTAAAACGTTTGAAGGTTTTACTTAGAGAAATTTGGAAAAGTCAGACATATAAATACTCAGATTATATTAGACTATACAGACTTCATCAAAATGCTAAAAATCCACAAAAATAATTTGATAAAAAAATCGAATGAAATTCTCAGCTGGTTGCTAGGAGTTGCAGGCGTTTTCCTGGGCTTTTGTTAGTATATTTTAACATGTGGGTGGTGTGTTTAAAACATTGTTGGCATGTTAACAACATACTAGCAATTTACTACGTGTTTACTACAATACGTTATGTGTTTTAACTGAATTCTAGCATGTTTTGCAACCTATTGTTAGCATGTTTAGCACTTTGCTACCGCTTGCTGTTTCTCACTTCCAAGAATGCAATGAATGGTTTTGCATTCTTGTGTATTTTGGTCTCATAAACCATAATGTATTTACGAGCATGCAGCGGGAACCTCTTAAGTGAGAATGCCAAGTCTGAAGTATACAGCCTTGTATGTCATCTGCCCACAGTGTCTTCTGGGATTTCTGATGGTTCAGTCCTCTCAAGTCTGCATTTGATGCATCCTCGACATCAAGAACACATCCAGGTACTTGCATTCTTGAGTAGCGGAATTGAACTTGATGATGTAGGCCTAGTACACAAGATTGAATGCATATTGAGAAATTACCCCAGTACTTTAACACATTTTTATGTTAGCATGTTCCTAGCATATTGGGGATGGGGAGAATGGGAGATCAGAACAATGATTAGAACTGAAACATATTTAGTTGCAGCTCAATGAAAATTATGTTTCATTCAGAAATATGTTAGAACAGAAGTAATGTAAGATGGGTTTAATAATAGTTTTTTATGTTGACTTTAAAACATTAAATATGTAGGCATGCATGGCGCAGGTTCGAATCTGGCCTGCAGTTTATCTCATTCCCCCTCTCATTTTTCTTTGCAGTTTATCATCAAAAAAAAGCAAAATAAATAAAATGTAAAAACGTTATATACAAGTTTCAGATTTGTAATTCATTTCAATTAAAATGAGAGACTTAAATATACAGAGAAACAATACAGGTCTCTGGAGTGTAAACTATTGCAGAGTCAGACCAGTGGATGTGGATAATTAATATCAATCTATAGGAGAAACATCCTTGGCATAAATATTAATGTTTCTGTGACCTAGAATACTGTCCTTTCTGATGATGAAATTGACTATGGTCTCTCTCTCCCTCTCACAGAAACAATTAGAAGGCTCTAGAGAGCCTGTTGCAGCAAAAATCAATAGCTGTACGTGCTTATTCTTTTTTTATTTTATTTTTTTTTATAAACAAATAGATAAGACTGTTCTGAAGCTTTTCTTTCATGGTGGGAATTTACTTCCTCAGCTATTTAATTCACTATTCCATTGATTTTGAAAATATTTCATTTTGACTGAAACCAGTTGGAAATATTATTTGAATGCACAGATTTAAATTTTTAACTTTATTCAGACTGTAATGAACTTTAAATTGCTAGTATAATTTATAATAAAGAGGCAGTCACTGCCTTTGTTATTCCCTAAAAGATGAATTATTTGTTGTATTGCAGAACATCCTAGCAATATATTCAGTTGCAACTGTAACCTACTTAGTGATCAACTGTAGCGCCACCTTGTGATCAAATTGCAAAGCAATTAGTGTAAATTTGAAAAGCATGTTTTGTGCTTAAAGCATTTGCCAAATAGGTCCACCAATCACCCCCCCCCCCCTCCCATTTTTTTAAATAATACCCGAAATCTAAAGATTAGCTAGAATTTATGTGAAGATGGTGAAAAACTGGACAGAGCTTTTAATGAGACTATAACAATAATATATTTGTTGGATAATGATGAATATTGCATTAACTAAATACACTAAGTTTCTACCATTGTGTACTGCAGGCAGTCACCTGAACTAGAGGTAAAATATCTTTGGGCCTGCCTTAAATTGTTGGCATAATGTATATGACTTGAGCAGAGGCTGAAGAAAATAGTAGACTAATATGTCACATGATTGAGTTATGCCTCAGCATTAATGGAAAACATGTTTAGAGTGATAGTTCTGTCTGTTGCCAGGAGGCAATTTATCTCTTGATAAAGGAGAGACAAAGATGAGCAATGAGGAATTTATCTCTCAAAGACCTATAACGAAATATAATACTTGTTGAAATTAATTATTATTATTATTATTATTTAATTAAAGAAGGGAACATATAGCTGACACACAACATCTTGTTATGATTACAGTTTACAGACACTATTCTTTACAGTTTTAAACTAACAGCTTTCCAAGGAAATATTTGCTCATGCAGTATTTTTAGTGATTGAAAAAAATGTATAACCCAAAGTTTTATATAAAAATGCCACAGTGGGCTTTAGTTGTTAACACTACACTATAGATTGGAGCCTATTCAGTAAATGACAGAAAACTCCAGATGATTTCTTTTATGATTCTACAATATTCCTGCACATCACTGAATCCTTAAGGAGTTAACATACCTGAAAATGTATATTTAGAAGCTGATGTGCTGCACTGACCTTTAAAGCCCTTGCCTGTAAGTGAGAAGGATGGTAATCATTGCAGAGCAACCCTGTGACACTCTCTAAAGTTTAATTATGTCAGAAGGTTGCTGTGATTAAAATGCCATAGTTTCAGCATTCAAAATTATTGTAAAGACTTTTGTGAAGGCCAAAGCAATGAAATTCTATAAATTTGCATTATGCAGGTGGTCAGTGAAATGTAGGCCTACAGTAAGATATGTTCATAAAAAGTGTATGCAGTAGGACTCTGTTAATAAGAGGAATTTTTCTGCATTGATTTTTCACAGGTGCTTTACAGTATTTTGAATTGCATTGTGTTGCATTTTAGGGTTAAAAATACGTTTGTAAACTTAACAGATAACTTTTTTCCCGTTTTTTTCGACGTATTTTTTTATTAATTATTATTATTATTATTATTATTGTTTTTTTTCTTCTTAAAGTTCAATCAGACAAAAAAGTTCCATTATCCATTACTTCTGCAACGACATATGAAGCTTTGACTTAATTTAAAATCAAGCATTTTTCTTTTGGTGAATTCTGGTGAACAACACAGGACAGTGCTGGAGGAATGGATCAAAATGGATGTATTTCACCTGCAAAAATTATAGTATAAATGACATGTGACCGCACCTTTAAAGAGTAGTATTTCTGCACTGTCCGGTATTTAAGAAACATCCTACTCTTCTTGGGAAGGCATTGTTTTCCAAAACTGACACCAAAAAATGTTTAAAAATAATGTTTTTTGGCTGCCTGAATTCACTATCAGTGAGGTAAAATGAAAGAAAACTCGTGTAAATGCTTCGTTTCTGAAGGCTTTGTTATGAATGAGTGGACTCACTGAGTCTTGTTCATTGAGGAATGTAGCAACGCTGAGATCTCCACACTGTCAGGATGCGCGCACATTTATAAATAAATAAATCAGCTGCGTCTCTGGCTCGCGTTCTCTGGAGCTGACCGTGGTGCTGATCGCCGCGCGCTCGCTCGAGATCAACACTGACATGCTCGAGCGTCAATGCTTCATGCTTCGTATCTGAAGACCTCCGACACTGAACTTGATGCTCCCTCACAACCTTCAGTTTCGGAGGAAATCCTAAAATAATCGAGCATGGATCTGTAGTGAGACGGAGGCATTTTGGAAGTCGAAGGAAAGTCAGTATCAAACCTGATGTTGACGTGGACGTTCCGGCACGTGTTTTAATAGGATTTGCGAACATGATGCCCATCATGAGATTTTTACTGTAGTTTATTTAAGATGTGTGTTATTTGAATGAATTTATATTCAGAATGTTGCTATAAACATATCCGTTTAGAAGCGAAAGAAGATAACTACATCTATTTGGATCCTTGGACATTCGAAGTGGAGATATGGCTCGCGTTCTTGTCCTTGTTAACTCAGTCGGACTGTTGCTCTTCGGTAGTGAAATGTTTCTGGTGGGAGCAAGTAAGTTTATTTGACTGATAATCAGTGTTCTGTCTTGTATTTTATGGATGCACGTGAGCTCCTGTAATTGAGATGTACCGAACCTTTGCAGGTTTTGCTAGGATGCTCTGTGCTGGGGGTCTTTGTGCGCCTGTCAGCAAAATCATGTCATGCAATAGGTTGCAAAAAATAAAGATTTTTAAATTCTGAACGACAGGTATACTTAAATAACATCCAGTATGTTAAATATTTTTAACATAGCAAAGATCCGTGTTGAATTGCTCAAGTGCTTTGACTGGTTAAGACTAAATGGGCTAAGAGTTGACTTTTTATCATTGGTTTTTGGATTATTGACATTCAATTGAACACTGGACTCAAATCAGATCAGAGTCTGATTTCTGAGCGTATTATACGTTTTATAGTGGTTATGCAGTATATCACAAATAAATGAGTTGATTGGAAAATATTTGATTCTAAAATATAAAATCAATAGTAAAACTATCATAACAATTGGCCTATATAATGCTGGTCACATAACAATTAACCAATCAGCAGCAGTTGTTTTCTACAATATATTGCATTGGATAGAAGATTACATAAAGTTCATTGTTTATAACAGAAAATGTAACAGCAAGAAATAACCATTAACATTCATGTATTTTGATAAACACTTTTATCAAAAGCGTCTAATGTTGCATACATACATGGTATACATTTTAGAGGGTTATGCATTTCCTGTGAATCGAACCCATGAATTTGCTGTTGCTAGCATCATGCTTTACAGTTTGAGTTACAGGAATAGTTGTACCTTGTAAAATTCTGCCAATATTTTTACTGAGCAGATTTTTCTTGTATCCTTCTTGAATATTTTGGGAGGAATTAGTGCATTTTCAAGCATGAGATGAAGGTATGGAAGCATGTCAGGAAAATGCATTCCTGTATTGTTCTAATCCTTTTCCCTTTTTTCCTGATTGAGTCATCTGGGATTTTGTGGTAGCTTTGATAAGGCAGCAGTTGGCACTTCTGTTCTCACAAGCACAGCGTTTCTGGCTGAAATATGAACACTTTCAGTGCTGAAAGTTTCTTCTCGGAAAGCAAGACATCTCTCCTTTTGGAAATTAGATTACACCTGCAGAGGCAACATTACAGAATAGCCCAATATTAATTCTCTATGGATGTATATTAAAAGTAATGATTTACTATATGATTTAAGATATGTGAGAAATTATGATCATACAGTTTAAAATCTGTCCTAGTTTATGATCCAGACCAGCTTCTTTGCAGAGATTTAGGATGGGAGAATAATTTAAATTCATTTTGGTTTCTTTTCCTTGTCAACAGACACCTGAAATGAATTAGTTAGTGTCATGCAGAGCACAGCACTGCTCAAAATACTATAGCAAAATATCTCTTGATTAAAGGAATAGTTTACAAAACAATCAAAATTTGCTGAAAATGTAGTCATCCTCAAGCCATCCAAGATGTAGATGAGTTTCATCATCGGAACAGATTTGGAGAAATTTAGCATTATATAATTTGCTCACCAATGGATCCATTCCAGTGAATGAGAATTCAAGCAGTCCAATAAGACTGCACAATAATCCATCATCCACAGTCCATCTTTTATTGTTTCGTGAAGTTAAAAGCTGTGTCTATGTAATATACAAAACCATCAAGGCCATTTTCTTCAGACGAGGCCTCTGTCTATAATATTACTGAAAAAAAGAGTCTGGGGAGAAATATGCACAGACCAAGGACAATTTACAAGCAGAAACTCGTCAAACAAATCTGTTAGTGGATTTTAAGTGAGAGGACAACAAGGGATGGATGTTATTGTGGATTATAGACACATATTTTGGCCAGAAAAGACAGTTTAAAGTTAATACGTCTTCCATTTCGAAACACTCAGCTTTACACTTTACACAATAAGTGATTAATTGATGAACTGGAGTCATGTGGATTACTTGTGGATTATTGTGATGTTTTTATCAGCTGTTTGTACTCTCATTCTGACGGCACCCATTCACTGCAGAGGATCCATTGGTGAGCAAGTGATGAAATGCTTAATTTATCCAAATCTGTGCTGATGAAGATGCAAACTCGTCTACATTTCTAAATTTACAGCAAATGTAAATTTTTGGGCAAGCTATTCCTTTAAACCCACATTAGATCAAGACTGAATTTGATGTTGGATTTTTTTTTTTTTTTTAAGTACACTTTAAGTTTGGGAAGAACTTTATGGAATGGCAGCTGTGAGCCATTAGTACCAGACCTGATGCTCTAAAATCTTTCTTCCAAGCAGAGTAGAAGCTGTTATTGTTAAAATTTTGAAATTAAATGTTCAGCAAGCACATATGCTATGGTGCTGATGTGTTCAAATACTTTTGGCCATGCAGTGTATATCCGGAGGATTTGTGCTGAAATTGGTTTCCTGTTAAAAATGGTCAGACTTCCAATACCTCATGTGGCTCATAGTGAGGTGACAAGAGAATTGCATCGCCAGGCAAGACCTGGTGGACCGTGGTCACCAATTACATTGACCTTAAACTGACACACCATCCAATTCCACCTCTGGTGGACCGGGGGAGGGGGGTGTTCATGGATCACTGCAAGACCCTTCACAAACCAATGAAATGAGTTTACATAGAAACGTCATTGACAGTGGGAAATGAGGTTGCACTTGTGCACAGGTGATATGGTGGAGCAGAAATGCATGACTGTTTCATCTCATTAGTATTGTATTTGTCTGTAGAGTAAAAAAAAAAGCACAATTACATTTTCATACGTTTGGACAGCGACTGAAAATGTCTTTCACAAAGACTTTCAACATTTCCACGTAAAAGGATTCAGTCTCTGCATGTTCAGTTTATTTTTTCTGTGTGATACTTATATTACGTGTCTTTGAAAAGTGTTTTGCCTTGAAATATAAGGACATATAATATATGTATATAATATAGTTCTCCATCTTGTCCTCAGAAAACCTCTTTGACTGTTCAAGGGCAGTGTGGGGTGTTCTTCTTGTGGATCGTAGTTGAGATTGCATGTTGAAGGTCTCGTTGAAGGAGATTTTGGTCTGTTCTCAGATCATGAGGAACAGTTGAAGTGCTATGTGCCTGGTTCCTGTGAATTACTCTGACAGAGTGTCTGTGTGTCTCATGTGCCCTCTTGCTTTTTAACTGTATGCTCAGTGTTTTACCCAGGGTGACTTGCGCTCCTCTTTCTGTTATGTAACAGATTTGAGTGCATCTGAGCTTGAGTGGTTGAGACATGACTGAAATAACGACAGACTTATTTTAGGTCTTATTTTATATAAAATGTATACTTGCTTTTAGTGGGTTTAAGTTTTATTAGAGTTTTAAGCATCACTTCTTGTCAGATGCTAATGGAAGTAAGCAAAGCTTGCATCAGTATATTCATCTACGTTCGCAGTGCACATTTTGGAGATAATCCAACTTCTGATGTGATGTAGTTTAGTCACTATATCTAAGGCCTTTACATCTTTCCCTTCCTTTTTTTATTCTTTGAATGCACAAAATTTGAATTTTGAGAACTTCTGTTTTCTTTACAGCAAAACTGGAAGATGATTTATATAAGATTTAAAATATAGAATATATCATATACTGTATCATTACAAATTATGTATGTTCTATATGCAGCTTAGCAGTATAAATCAACATATGTAGAAGACAAAACCTTAGAGATGTACAGCATAATGCATTGGAAAATGCAGTGGGGTTGGTGAACTGTGTCTTTTTTATTTTTATTGTATATTTTCATTAATACAGACAGTAATATAATGCAATGTAAATGCTGACAGTACCACCATAACTCACGTCTTCCTTAATCTAAACAATTATTTTCCACATCACTAAAGAGCTTATGCTTGGCCATGTCTTACAATTTATTTGAAGCTACCTTCAGACATGTGTAATTTCTATTACTTCAAGGACAATGAGCTCTCGCTGGGAAAGGGTGAGTGAAATGTCATGGCTAAAATGACAAAAACCTGATTAATTGTTTAATAAGAACCATCTATTCCTGGTAAGTGGAGAACGTTCATTATATTGTTAAGTTAATATATTGAAACTAAACTTGGCAATTCATTATGTACAGTATCATTAGTACTGTCTGGACATTGGCATCACTGGGACGATGTGTTTTGACTTTGGAACATTTTGTTCAGCGTACAAATATTTTCTGTGTCAAATTATCAGTTATGATGAGACATAATTTAATAGTTGCAAATACATTTGTAGATGTGGCGAAACATGACCCTAGCAGATCTTCCATGATATCAGTTTATGAAAATCTTACATTTTTCACTTCAGTGAGCATCTGCTGGACAGATGGGGTGAAACTGGCTTGTCATTTAGTGTGTAACAGCACGTTATAACAGTGATACATTTTCCTCTTACACAAATGGACAAAACTATATATATACTGGCATAATTATACAAAATATATAGTTAATTCTCACAATTGTGCTGTTTTATCTTGTGCTTACAGCCCAAAGTATACTACCAGTTGCACATGTATTAAAGAAATATCTTATGTAACATATAACGACCAGTGTAGATGCAGAGCTCATAATAACCACAGAATTACACAAAAACAACAATGTAGTTGCAAATCTGGGAACTCATTAAAATGGAAGGTTTGATGCATGTGACCCCATAGACGCTTTGATGTCACAGTCAGCCTTCACCGAGGTGGCCTTCCCTCTCCTCCAAATGATTATCGTTGGTGCAGAGCTGGAGTCAGACCTCTCTCCATCCAATTTACACAGCCATTCCTGAGGGCAAGGAAGACCAGCATAATCAGCCGTGACCCCTATAGTGTATCACAGCTGCATAGAGATGACTTACTCATGCCATACTGCCATACTAGTGACCCCCTAGGGCGTCAACACAGGGCATTGATTATCAGTCTGATGCTGCGTATGATTCTTCAGAGTTGTGATGCATTATGGGTTTTGTTGCTGATGATTAGCGTTGGAGAACAGCAGACAAATGACAAATGCAGATCCATGCTCCTCTGCTTGACTTACTGAGTGCTGAAGAGTAATTTTTTTAAGTGGATATCTATTTAATTACCTAATAGGCAGTGCTTGTCATGTTGTAAGTGATATGTTGATATGTTTTATGTACAATTTTTATTAATTAATTAATTAATTTTTTTTATTATTTAATTTAGTTGAGATTTACATCAAACTATAATGATGATCCATAGCAACAGAGCACAGAGCACTAAAACCTGAATACCTCTGCAACTTACACAGATTTGCAGGAAATTACCATTGTTTGGCAAATAAATAATTTACAGGCAGTTACATACATATTCCAATGTTTTATTATGTAATACTTATGTCACACCTGAAATAACGAGGAACTTTATAGTAATTAATATTAATCATAGCCATTCTCTGAACTCATAATGAACTGCATGCCTCTGCTGTAGATGCTTTCCCTAGAGAAAACAATTGGATATTTTAGATAAACTAATATTGAATTAGTTATAATTGAAACTAACATTTTACAAAATCCATAAATTACCTTAACTTAGTTTTCAAAAACATATTAGCGCTAAAAAACACCACACTATATTATCTTTTAAAACTGTACTTACGTACTTTTAAAGTAGTCTACTAATACTGTATGAACTTTTAAGGAGCTATTATGTATAATTTAGGGGTAGATAAGGTATGGACATGCACCTTTTAGCTTTTGTATCTCAGGATACCTCCCCAGTGACAGATTTTTTCTTTGAGTGCAATATTATATATATATATATAGAGAGAGAGAGAGAGAGAGAGAGAGAGAGAGAGAGAGAGAGAGAGAGAGAGAGAGAGAGAGATAGATAAAGCACCATTCTGGCATATTTTTTAAGTAAATACATTTTAATAATACATTATTTATCTGAAGAAAGTAATGCCTGAATATTTTTTACTCTTCTGGGGGTAATCTTCTGATTATTTTCAGGCATTATTTGGTTAAGTTCCTGTTAATGTTGTGGTCCTTTGGTAAAGATGCATCATACAGATCTGGAACAGAATTAATTGTGCAACAAGCCATAACTTGTTTCAAAACAGCCGTTACGTAACATAGCTAAGAGTCTGTATTTGTCATTGTTGATGCTATTCCATGGGTTCGTGTACAGGAACAAAAAAACACCCCTTCCCCTTTTTGCAATCGCCCACACAAACACATAAAGTCCATTAGAGCACTGCACAGAGGAGATGCTAGAAAATGCTCTCGCAGTTCAGTCTAGTTCACTGCTTTTCTATTTTCCAGATCGACAGAGGCATGTACTGGAGCATTGAATCTGCCACTGTTCTCATCTGCTTTTTTCTGAGACTAATTACCGGGTCTATTTTGTCCAAAATCACGATTTAGCACCCAACAACTGAGCTAAATAAAAAAATAAAAAATGATCTGCATAAAAGTCTCATATAGGACACAGTGTGCTAAATTCAGTCAATTTCAGAAAGCAGTTTCAATAAAATATAGTCATGAGCAAATCACTTCTGCTTTACAGTATATCTTTATATCAGTTTCTTTCTTTTTTTTGTGTGAAACATATCTGATTCTTTGATTAAATCCTTGGTGATTTCTGCCACTGTCAGTCTGATTTCAGTTCAGTCACTTCTGAATGCAGACTCTATGATCACAAAAGAAGGGGTGAACTGGTGATATAGCAAACAGCATAATGGACCCAAACAACTTTCAAGATACCAATTTAAACATGTTGCCCAGAGGGGATGTACTAGCATTAAGGAAAAAGAAATGTAGCTTTGCATAAAACATCTCTGGGTGTTGTAGTGGGTTTGCTTTTAGAGAGAGCTGTAGCCCCTCAGAGAGCTAGCCGGTGAGAAGACATCAAGCCACAGAGTAAATGTTTCACATCTCAAATCTGATTGGTCAGATTGGAAAGCTTTCTTGGCAAGTGACTTGGACAGTCTTTAAAAGGACAGCAAATGAAAACAGAGCACAGCAACATATTTCAAACATGTGGATTATTGGTGTGTTTTCATGATAATAACTTGTCCATGATAACATTGTTGTTCGACAGTAAGTTAGTTTTCTTGAAGCATTGGCTGCACTAGTTTCTGCACTAAAATGGAAATATAATAATATATTATTTCAGTTATTGCAGCAAATGATTCCTGTCTCTATTTCCCTCTAATTAATAACATAGAATAAGTGGGCCTGACAATGGCAATGAAGCCTGACAAGTTATGAATTCTGTATAAATTAGGGTTCAAAGATTGTAAGTTATTAGTATTAATTTTGTATTTCCAGACCGTCCACCTGCTCCAGTTAATGTGTCAGTCATGCACCTGAGAGCTGATTCAGCAACGGTGTCCTGGGAGGTGCCTGAGGGTGACATCATCATCGGCTTTTCCATCTCCCAACAGGTAAATTATTTAAAAATTTTACACAAAATAGAAACTGTCAATTCTGATATTTCTAAGGATACGGGCACAGACAGCCTGTGTTCTTTTTGTAAACAAGTAAGAGCCATTTACACACAGTAAATGTTTTTTTTTGTTTTTTTTTTGTTTTTTTGGATTATAGCCAAGCCTTTTTGGTCTGACCTTAGCTCTCATATATTTGGTTCGGCCAATTTTACAAACTTTTTTAGCCTGAAATACTTTCATATTTAACAATCTTTACAAGACAGAATTTCCAGTTATATTATTTTCAGGGTCTGAAATATTTTGTAGTGTTCTTCTAAAAAAAGAAAGAAAGGAAATAACTGTAATAATTTTCCTTTTCTTTTACTGTGTCATAAAATGTTTACAAAGTTAAACAATAAACTGTCTTTTTAAAAAAAGTAAATGCTATGTGAATGTTTTTCTAAACCAAATCAAACCAAATTTTAGAGTGGCTGGATCAGTGTAGTGACCAATCAGAAGCCAGGACCAGAACTTTTCTAAACCTTAATAAACATTTTCCTTAAACTTTCATACTTCCATTGGTTTATACTTAGCTATAGCTTTTATTTAAAAAATTGTGTGTGCAATAAATGTGAATTTGGTCATGTAGATTTGATTTCTGTCACTGTAAAAGATTACTGAAATTCAGAAGCTATTTATTATCTACTGTAAGTGACTGACACATTCAAGCAATTCCAAATATATCTGTCAATCATGTTATGCAATGTCTGTAATGGCTGTGAAGGCGACGCTCACAGATTAATGCATTATTCATTTAGCCAAGGACTTCTTTCAGACTCCCCCACACCTAGAGGCTGCTTCAGACCCCAAGGGCAGAGGAAAGTGCTTTGGATCTATTTGCAGACTTTAAAGACCAACCAAAGCAGAGCTAAATGCAACATTAAGTTAGAAGGCAGAATTATAGCTGAAATGAAAGGGCTCCGAGAAGATCCTTTAGCACCCTAACGTGTGACTTATACTTCTAAGTTGACCTCATTGAAAGCACTTACTGTTACTGTACTGCTGACCTCTAGACTGCGTGAGCCATTTGAAATGTCAGCAAATACCAGCCTAAAGCTGCAGGTGATGTTTCATAGTTTGTAAATTCTACAGGAACCTTGAAAGGTTTTTTTTTTCAGTTTGGAAGAACATGTACAGTATATATATATATATATATATATATATATATATATATATATATATATATATATATATATATATATATGTATGTATGTATGTATGTATGTATGTATATATATGTATGTATGTATGTATGTATGTATGTATGTATATATACATATATGTGTGTGTGTGTGTGTGTGTGTGTGTGTAGTTTAGACTTGGAATGAACTATGGCTAAAAACACCCCAGCATCAATGTGAGCCCATCACAACCCACAGTATAAAGTTCCGCAATATAAATGCACTCTTAAATACTTGTTTCTGGTATTTCAAACAGACTTATTGCCACAGGTGAATAACATTTACAAGCATTTGTGGAAAAAAATTCAAAAACGAATTGGGTGGTGTACAGTAAATCACAGCACCACTGGACTCTGGAGCAGTGGAAACCTGTTGTGGAGCAATGACTTACACTTCACTGCCTTCAAAGTCTGGGATTGGCAGGTTCCAGGAGAACATTACTTGTTTGACTGCACTGTGCCAAATGTAAAGTTTGATGGAGGAGGGATAATGGCATGGGTTCAGTTTTTTAGGGGTTGGGCTTGGCCCCTTACTTCTGTTAAGCTTCAGCATACCAATACATTTTATGCTTCCAACTTAGTGGCGACTGTGTCCCATGCAGTGCAGAAAGGATGGTCCATGAAGACACTGGTTGGATGAGTTTGTTGTGTAAGAACTTGATTGGCCCACACAGAGCCCTGACATCAACACCATCAAACACCTCGTGGATGAACTGTAATAGAAATAGAGGCCTTTTTGTCCAGCAACAGTGCCCGTCATCACAAATGCTCTACTTTATGAATGGCCAAACTTCCCAGAGAAACACTCCAAAATCTTGAGGACATTCTTTCTAAAAGAGTGGAAGCTATAGTTGCGAAGGGGTGTCCAACTCTACACTAATGTTTATGATAGGGTTGCGCAATTATGACAAGAATCCTGATTGTCGATTATTCCCATGAAATTGAAATTGCGATTACAATGATCACAATTTACATTGAATGATGTTTTAAATGGCTTTATACCAATGTTTCAAGTAACTATGTGCCATATTTTTATATGAAAATAAACAAGCTGAAAAAACATGTATTGCTTGTCTATAGCATTAAGCCTCAGATACCAACTACATTATACATTGGTTTAGTTTCTTCGATAACACTTAGGTATAGAAACCAATTGTCACTATTAACTAGTTGCTTATTAGCATGGCTGTTATTATCATATAATAGCTCTATACTATTAATAAGCAGAAAATTAGGCGTTTATTGAGGCAAAAGCTGTAGTTAATGGTTTGTTAATAGTGAGAATTGGACCTTAAAATAAAGTGTGACCGTTTCTTATTGTAAATAAAAAAAAGTACAAATATGGTTGGTATTATAACGTTATACTAGAAATAAAATTAAAACAATGAAAAACCCTTAAAAGTGTCATGAACCGAGAAGACAAAATTCCCTTGATCTTTTGACAAATAATACTGTTGGTCATTGTATTATAAAAGCATCCTGTTTCGTTCTGTTCTATACCAATGGTGGTTTAACTCTTTCAGAGAATGGACGGCAAAATGCAGAGGTTTATCAGGGAGGTGAACACCACCAGCAGATCTTGTGTGCTGTGGGACCTGGAGGAGGAGACAGATTATATTATCCAAGTGCAGTCCATCGGCCTTTACGGAGAGAGCCAGGCCAGTAAACGCATCCACTTCAGAACCCTGAAGAAAACAGACCGCTTCCCCTCAAACAGTTCAAATCAAGGTAACAGCCCAGTCCTACTCTTATACATCAATATCCTTCTTCCCACATTTGATGCAGTCCTTCATAGCTTGACATTTTGTGTGTTAAAAATTTGAAATGTCAAACAGTGCACTGACTGTTTACATTCTCAGTGGATTCCACCATTGTGCTCAACAGTTCCTTTTCCTACAACCCAATTAATTATTGATGAACACTTCACGCATGGATGCAGGTAGACCTTGTTAATGCCTCTCATTTTCAGCTCCAATTTCTAATCAGCTCCCTGCCTCTCAGGGGGATATGCTGTATTGAGCTGTGCGGCACAAGCGGGTGGTCCATGATAGCAGGCCAATTGAGTGGATTATTAACAGCCATTTCAATGTTGTGTTGATACGAACTGTTTTTGAGAGATTTTCTCTTCTGCATGAAATCTAGCATAGCACTGGAAACCAGATAAATCAAGTCACTTTTAAAAACGAAAGTAGCTGTTTTTGCCAGCCATGTTGAAAACAACTAAACATCCAATCTTATGCACACCGACAAAGATGGAGCGCTTGAAATTAATCATCGGAGCATTCAAGGATGCACGTAATTCAGAAACACGCTCAATATGTCATTAATGCTCTCCCGCCTTGAACTGAAATAACATATTCAACACATTAGGAATGTATCATCAGATTTGATTTGAAGACATCACGTTTGACTCTTGCTGATTCAGGAAGTGCAATTAACGAGGTTATTTTGTAGAGCTTCAGTTTAAAGAAACTACATTTAGAATCATTTCTAAAGCTCTTTTATGATTGAATAGGTGAAAAAATTCTTCCATGCAGCTTCTATTATAGAAGTGTGAATTTAGCTTCATCTTGGCTTTCATCTGTCTGTAAGGCCACAGTCTAAATTCATCCAAGTATAGAGAAAAGGCCTGTCATTAGGAAAGAAGAAGCCTGGGCAAAACTTACTGTACAAACACAATGAGGCATAAAAAGTATACTCTCAACTCATTGTAAGCTCATTTTTAAAAAGAAGAGGTTTCACTCTCCACCGCTAATATATTTCTTATCTTCTTACTTTTATAGTGGCTAAAATTCAAGGACTTTTAAAATATCTTTAATTCTCTTTATTTTTCGGTCCTTGGTCATTATAGTGTTTTTTTTTTTTTTTTTTATTAAATTAATTGTTACCATCCATGCTTGTCCCTGTACTGTTCAACTCCATTATTCTGTGACATTGCCCCCCCTTTTAATTAATTATTATATATTTTTTTTTAATAATTGTTTGATCTTTCAGATTTTATGTGGTTATTCAGTTTACAGTGTTTGGTTATTAAGGGTCATAGTTTAAGAATTGGTCATAGAAAAATCCATACTAACCACTAATCTGAATACGAATTCTTAAGCTCAACATCTTCTTCATAAATAAATACATTCATTTTCTGACAGAAACATCAACAGTTTCTCAAAAATAAAGTTTAACGTTTCTCCCAGAGAAAGAATTTAACAGTGCATCATTCAGATTCTAGACATTTTCATGATTGTGCCGCAGTGATTTGCCGCATGTTCAGAGGATTTCCAATTAGTGTAGTCTCTCTCAATACATCAGGGCATCTTTCTCTGTTCCTATAATAATGTCTTATCATGATGCAAAAATAGTTCAATTCCAGTCTTCCCTCCTCTGTCCTGCGGTGCATAGATTTGAAATTAGAAGCAATAGAATTAGCAGGGAGTATCTGCCATCTGCTTACAAACAGGAAACACGATCCAATGCAGAGTTTTGTTTTTCAACTTTTAGAGTAAAGTCAACTTGTCATAATCACCCAAGGAATCTGATCAGTATCCAAACAAATCCAAAAAGGAAAGAAGTCGTCTTCATAAAGGTAATAGAGACAGATAGGAAAAGTGTGCCAAGTCATTGAGTAATGTGTCTTGTTTTATGACTCTAGACAGTTTCACTTGCATCTGAAGTATTTTTGGCCAGTGCTTCTCATGTGCTGTCAGACTGAGCAGAAGATGATTCCCATTGGACTCAATTACTGTGATACTTCAAAGAACTGCGTCTGTAGAAGCTGAGTCAATATCAAAGACCAGACCCTGCAGGTCTAACAAACAAACCTGTGCATCCTGATGAGGAAAGACCTATCACATTTATGACTAGAAAGACAATAAACAACTTGCAGTAAGCACAATGCTGTCTCTGTGACGATCCAGACAGATCTGCTTTGCCCGCACTTAAAAGGATAGTTCACCCAAAAATTTAAATCCTGTCATCATCTTTGCAAAAGAAGATGCTTTAAAAACCTCTCTACATTTTGTTCAGTGGAAGTCAGTGCAGTCCAAAATATTGTCTTTCACTGTATGGGAAAAATATCATCCTTTGTAATCCACAGAAAAAATAAAGTGATGTAGACAAGTTTGCCCAAAGATGAAAATTCTTTCATGAATTATTGACCCTTGTGTCGTTTCAAACCTGTAAGACCTTCGTTCATCTTCAAATGAGGATATATTTGATAAAATCCAACAGCTTTCTGACTCTGCATAGACAGCCACACAACTGAAAAATTCTAGGTCCAGAAAGGTAGTAAGGACATTTTTAAAACATCAGTGGTTCAACCTTAATTTTACAAAGCTATGAGAATACGTTTTGTGTGCAAAGAAAAATTTCTTCTCCTATGTGTCAGTCTCCGCCGTGCATTCACAAGAGTACCACACATATCGAAAACTGACATGGAATAGAAGAAATTGTTGAATAAAATCGTTATTTTTGAATGAAGGTCTTTCATTTGGAATGACATGAGGATGAGTAATTATTGACTAAATAAAAATTTGGGGTGAACTATCCCTTTAAGTAGTTCTAATTTTTAAGAGATTCTTTCTTCTGTTGAGCAAAAAAGAAGATATTTTGAAGGATGTTGGTAAAAACAGATGTGTACTTCCATAGTTTGAAAAAAAATGGCTATAGTCAATTGTTAATAAAATTCTTAAAAAATATCATCTTAAAACACAAAATATATTTCATACAGGAGCAACTTAAGGGTGAGTAAAAGATGGCAGAACTTTATTTTTGGGTGAACAATCCCTTTAAAAATAAGGTTCCAAAAGGAACAACAGAATAATAACTTATTTGGTCCCCCAAATAACCTTTCATTGAACAACCATTTTTATCTTAGTGAAGAATGATTTGAAGACTCCTTTTCCACTATGAAGTAAATTTTTTGCTAAGTAAAGCAAATGGAACCATCAATGTCAATAAAGGACCTTTTTTTAGGAGTGTAGGTTTGGAATCAGTAAATGATGGCAAAATGTATGCAGCTGCAGTGATTATCTTCCTGCTCTTCGTGGGAATGTCACAGTACATGTGCAACAGTGTCTTTGAACTTATTTCAGGCTTGTGGAACTAATGAGCAGATGTCTTGCTTTGGATCCTTACACCAAAGAAGACACGAGAAAGCATCATGTTGTGTCAAATAGCAGCTCTTTTTTAAAGGGCTCTAAAGATCTTCCCCGTTGGGCTTTTGGAACGTAACCAGTTAAATAAACAGCACTGTGTCCCACATGAGGCTCTTATCTCTGTTGAGAGATGTGGCAAGGTTGAACCCGCTTGTAGAGAACAGGCAGCATTCATTTTACACACATGAGTGAAAAACCTCCACACTTATCGTTAAAAATATTCATGGGGCTGATGAGAGGAACGTTTCGCCTGTCTTCTATCCTGAATGTTTAGCAGCGGAGAATGTGAACGGGAGCGAGGGTTCATTTCAATACTATGAGACAGCTATTGGAAATCACGACAATGCATGTGATATCCAGTAATTGGCTGGGTGTAATATGCACCACCCCCCAAACCCTTTTCAATTTATGACAGCAGGTGTCTCAGGGGCAGCACTGCTTTTATCCAGAAAGGAACAGCAATTGGGAAGAGTGGTGCTCTGGACCAACTCCACACAGGTTAAAAGATATGAGGAGGAGGAAATGGGCCTGAATTCAATCCCTTTAACACTGGATTAATAATGAAGACAGATGGCTCGGTGGATCAGGCAGTGGTTGGATAGTGGTAGAGATTGGGATGCTGGGAAATTGACCAGCTTTGGGATACATTCTTAGGGCTTAACAAAAGTCAAATTAATCACATAAGCAGCTGGCAGCATTCTGCATACTTTTTTCTTTCTTAATCTTTACACTATGTAACTTTTGCCCCTCTCGTAGCTAAAGCATAAAAATAGCATTGTTTGGTCATTACACAAGTTAAGTTTCAGCTTTGTTGTTCTGTTCAGATGAATCAAATGGCTTGTATCTTTATGGATATGATGTAAACATGCACAGACAACTGATGGATGGATCAAATTTCCAGCGAAATCTATCCCGAAGTATAAATAGTTATTAAAAGCCTACCATAGTAATTAAAGGTAAAGCAATAGCACAGTTTGGAAGATGCATTTATAATGTAATCTCTCAATATTTACATTTATTTAATTGCCAAAAAAATAAGTTAGTGCAGCTTTAAAAAAGGTAGTACTTACTTTAAAAACATGACATGTTTAAAGGTATTTGAATGTTTAAAAACGGTCCTAAATTCATGTCCCTGAAAAAATGTGTTTATGAACATAAAATGTTTATTTTCTTTGTTGAAATGTTAATGAGTCTGGATTATGACACACACACACATATAATACTTTAATTCTGCAAGAACGTATTAAATTGATCAAAAGTAACAGCAAAGACATTTATTGTGTTCTGAAAGGTTTCTATTTCAAATAAATGCTGTTCTTTTAAGTCAATGCCTTCTATTTGTTAAAGTATCCTCAAACAAAAAAAGTTCCACAAAATACTCCAAACTTTTGAACAGTAGTGCATAGAAAATATAGTCACAATTTCTGATTCATGACCGCAAGAATGAAAATTGTGCTCTTTTAATTTCAGAGTTGGCTCGGTGATGACTGTATCCGCTACAAATGACCGTTCAGGTCTAAGTACAATCAATCATAGATGACCCTCTGTCTCCTCTAACAGATGACCCGACTGTCCAAGGACTGGATAAAGCTCGACACCTGCAGACAGGAGAGATGATCATCATTGTGGTGGTGCTTCTTATGTGGGCAGGTGAGACACTGATGTCAGCTCGAAGGAAATGTGTCGACTCTATTAATAACATCCAAGTCCTGGAATTCTGTTCTGAGTGTTTATGCCTACTGAGAAAAACACTACCTCATGAATTATTAACCTCGGAGAGAGATGAAAGCAAGTGAGTTTGAGAAAGAGAGAGCAGATTATAATTGGTCTTGGATCTGCTAATGGTTATTAATTTTTCACCTGAATAATTTCAGTATCACTTGAATTAAGTGGTGCTTAAAATTCCACTATACTGTACATGCCAGCTCTAAAAGCCTTGAAAAACCATAATATGCATTAAACTGATAAAATATTAAATGTATTTGCTGAATATTGAGAAGGGCATGGGAAAGAGAAGCATTTCTCTGCTTACGTAAGGCACTGAGCCAGTCTGCCTCACTGTCACAAAATAATTCATGCGCTCAATTGCAACTGCCACTCCAGCAAACAAGGAATGTCTTCGCACCGCTGCACTTTGACTACTGAAAGGAATTCTGTCTGCCCCTCTCAATCCAGAGAATGCTGAACGTGTCCAACATAAAAAGCAGGGACAGCCCCACTCCCTGATTTAAAAGTTATAATATCATATCAAGTAGGGTGTAACTAGGGACTTTGGGTCAGTACTCGGTGTGTTTCCACCGCAGGAACCTGGAACTAAATAAAGTTCCGGGTTAAAAAATGCCCCTCAGAAAGTCCCTGCTGGCGAGGTGGTACTTTTTCAAAGTTCCGGAACTTATGGGGGCGGGACTTGGGCACTAAACATCCTGATTGGTTGAGTTCACACAGCATTGGTTAAGTTCAACCACCATTTATTAGGATCATTTTCAAAATATTACTGCTATTGTGTCATGAAATATAATTTAAAAAGGATTTCAGGGCGAGAATGTAGTTGATTAAAACTCAGATCTGTGGTTTAATTATAAAGTGCCTATTTAAAAATGTGTTTCGCTGATCTCGGAGACGTGAGCTCTACGCGATCAGCAGGAGCTCATTCTTCATGTATCCGCTGAGAGCAGCCTCTCCTCGGCTAGACCTTCTGATATGTGCCGCTGGCTTTGATGTCTCTTTCATTGGTTAAACAAAAATATAATTCGTTTTTGAGTCAATATAACAGGTAATCTTAGGTCTGTATTCAATTTATCTATATGTTAAAATAAAAATAAAAAGGCAAATTGATATAATATGTTGTTTCACTGTAATGTCTGTATACATGCACATATCCCTGAACTAAGTACATTTTTGTGTAATAAAGTATAATGAAATGAAAAAAGTATTGAACATACTTACTGAAATGTATTTAATACTTCTTACAAAAGCCTCTAACGACAGCTTCAAGACGCCTCCTGTATGGAGAATCTAGCTGCATGCATTGCTCAGGTGTTATTTTCCACACCTCCATTTTCCATTTTTCCACACAAACTGTCTTCAAATCTTGAAGGTTCTGTGGGCCTCTTCATGAACTCTAATCTTTAGTTCTTTCCATAGATTTTCTATTGGATTCAATTCTTTTTTTTTATCAACACCCTTTTTTCATCTTCATCATCCTGGTAGATGGCAGCAAATCTTTATCAAGAATGTCTTGAAAAATGTAAATTTTTCCTTCAGTTATATGAATTTTGGCGGTGCCACACCATGATGTTTTTGGGTTGATGTGCAGTGCCATTTGACCTCCAGACATAGTGTGTGTTATGGCATCCAAAGAGTAACATTTTTGCCTCATCTGATAAGACTATACTCTTCCAGTGTTTCACAGGCTTATCTAAATGTTGTGCAACAAACTTTAAATGAGCTTCAGCATGCTTTTTCTTCAGCAATAGAGTCCTGCGTGGTGAGAGTGTATACAGGCCACGGCGTTTGAGTGCATTACTTATTGTTTTCTTTTAAACAATTGTACATGCTCATTCCAGATCTTTCTGAAGATCTCCACAAGTGATCCTTGGCTCGTAGAAAGCTCTTGATAATTATTTGACTACTCTGTCATAAATCCTGCGAGAAGCACCTAGTCATGGCCGGTTTATGGTGAAATTGTTCTTTTCACTTCTGGATTATGGCCCCAACAGTGCTCACTGAAACATTCAGGAGTATAGAAATCCTTCTGTAACCAATGCCATCAGTATGGCAACAATAAGGTTGTGAAGGTCTTGAGAGATTTCTTTGCTTTTATCAATCATGAAATGTTTCTTGTGTGGCACATTTGGTCATAGATCAGTTTGGAATTAAACCAGCTAATATTATTTTCCACTGACTAGGGGCAGGATTGCTTTCTAATTACTGCACCTCCCTTTCTGGGTCATTCTACTTTATTACACAGAACTTAATTTTGGATCTTATTTATTTTGTTTTCTTTGTATATGGATTACTTTGTTTGTTACCGACAGCTGGTGAAAAGTTCATGTCAACAGCTCCTTTAGAAATATATTTACTGAGATATTTACTTATTTTATGTAAATGAAAACTTTAATTTTGGATGTGATTAATCGTGATTAAACGTTTGAAAGCATTATAATCATTCTTATATGCTGATTTATTGCTCAAGAAACATTTCTTACTATTATTATCAATAGTTCGTTTTTTTGTAGGGTTAAAAGGACTCCATGTGTTCTCTGTTTCTGCAGCTGTAATTGCCTTGTTTTGCCGGCAGTATGACATAATAAAGGACAACGATTCCAGCAACAGTAAAGAGAAGGTAAAACCATCCTCAGAGAGAAGCACCCCAGAGCATCAGAGCGGAGGTCTGCTACGGAGCAAGGTGGGACATCTGTGAACCTTTTTCTCAACATCCGTCTTTTCTAACATTTACTCTAAACCTTTACTACTTACTTTTTCAGTGGAGCACAAATGAAGAAGATTAGCAGAATCCCTTCAAATCATCTCTTTCTCTGCAATGAAACTGAATGGAGACCAAAGGCTGTCAAGCTCCAAAAAGGACTAAAAACTCTCATAAAAGCATCAAGTAGTCCATCAAGTCTTTTCAAGCAATGTGATCATTTTGTGAGGACTGAATGTAAAGTCTTTATTCAATAAAAATCTTGCTTTATCTGTACCTTGGTCACCATTCACTTGCATTGTGTGGAAAAAAGTAGCTTTTGTTGCAAAGAAAAAAAAATGTCTTAGAAATGTTTTTCAAAGACATGGGATGAATAAATTACATTTTTGAATTAACTATTTAAATTCTTATATTTGAACAACATCTTAGTGCAAAAATATGTTTCTTCATTGTGAAAGAAAGCAACTTTAGAAAAATGCAGTACTGTATGTAAATGAATAAGTTGTAACAGATTTTAACTTTCAACTAAAATCTGTCACCACATCTGATCAGTTTTCCGATATTGCAGTGCAAAACAGATATGTATTTATTCTTTTTTACCCACAATTCCCCCTAAATCTCAGATTGAGTTGAAATTGAAAAATCTATTTCCCTGTAAATTCAGACACGATACTTTCCATTAGCTCTTAATGAAAAGCGTAGCATAAGCATTTAGAGTTAGAGGACAGGGAAAAACAACCCAATCACTTTTAATACCTGAAAAAAGACTAAGACAGAAAGGAGAAAAGCATTTAGATTGCTATCCATCTCACTTTTCACAAAGACTGTCTGCCCAGGAACTGCCAACTGATAAAACCTCTGACTGATAAAACCTTTTTGTTATTTGTGGGATGAAACCTGCCAGCAGTGAAGGATGAGACCAAACACTATAATGTCCAGAGCGTCAGTCTGTCAGCACTAGGCCAATCCTGCATTCCCTGACTCGTGAAGGGCTTCAGGGTCTCTCTCTCTCTGTTGTATCACTTTTGTGAGATCAGAAACTAAGCCTATGGAGCCTTTTTTCTTCTCCTTATTTTGTGCAGACAACTCTACAATTCGCAGTTTGGTGTGTTTTTGGCTATTATCAGTAATGCTGAACAGATTGCTAGAAAGAAGTGTGTCAGTGTCCCAAAATCTTTATTTTTGTTTATAAATAATATAGAACAGTCAGACTGGGCTTCGATACATATTTTCCCATTCATAAGCACTTGAATTGTTTAATTTCTGGTTCATTTGGGTGTGTTTCAGTGATCATTTAAATGCTCTTCCTGCTAATGCTGTAAATTGAGCAGAGAAGTGTTTGAGACTGATTCAAAAGGTTATTTATTTTTAACCTTTTTTTTAAGTCTATTTATTTTGCTTTAGTGCTGAAAATTCAGAAGCGCGATGCGATGCAGGACAAACTGATAGAGGAAACCTAATTTGGTACAGTTTACATACCACTTTGCAGAATATATATATATATATATATATATATATATATATATATATATATATATATATATATATATATATAAAAAATTCTCTGATATAGTTACATAGAGTTACATTTATTTTGTAATTAAATTCTGTTACATGTAAATAGTTACTCCTCAAAACTGAAAATCAGTAAACATTTATTTGAAACAGCTTTTTCAGGACAGTAGTTAATAAGATGTAATGATATAAATTAAATTAAATAATGATATTTATATTTAAAAAAAAAGAAAGAATAAAAATAAAAAAAAAACTAACATCTAGCATATTCTGCAAGGGGTATGTAAATTTATGAATAACTGTAAATTATTAAAATAATCTTTTTAAAAAGCCCAGATTATGAAGCGTTGCACAAATACATTTGTATGCAAACCAATTTTGGGATTTTAAAAACAATATCAAAATTGAGATCGCAATTAATCTGAAAAACAATATTTACATCCAACCCTATAGAACAGCACCTAACTAATACTAATTATAATTATAATAAAAATAATTAAGGCCATCATAATATTTTTTACTTTCTGTAGCATCCATGAAGATACAGACTGGAGAGGAAAGTGGAAAATATTATGCATGACGCTTAATTTTAGAATCAGGCTTTTCAGCATAATGATTTCTGTGGATCAAACACCAGAGCTACCGACCTACTTCTAAAATAAACCATCTCAGGAAAACCACCATGTGCCTTTGGTCCTTCCCATTTTCCTGTAGCTCTTCACTTGCCACTTTCTCTGTGTAGGAAATTCAGAGCGATAAAACAAGGACAGATGCTTCAGATTTCACCCGTTCCACTATGTGCCACCATTAGTCCTTATCACACATCAAAAAAAAAAAAAAAAAAAAAAAAAAAACGCCTTTTAGATGCATGATAAAATCAATATCAGACTCTTTGATGATGTCATCTCCCGCACCAAGACCCTAATGGCCTCAATTTTAACATACTGCACTGCTATACAGAGCAACAAATGTGCATTCGTCTCCATGCATATTACATTCTTAGTGCTCAAAGCCATATATACAATAATATAATAAACTCAAGCTGCAAAAACATTCAGCGGTGTTCTATCCATCCAGCAAGCCATCGTGTCCCAGAGTGCCACACAAACGACTGCAGGCGCTGATGAAACAGGCCACTCGGAGGAGAATTATTCTTCTGTTTTTTTGTCCTGTCTGTTGCAGTTCCACCAGTCTGTGCCATCGATCAACATCATCGAGGTGTGATGGGAGCATCGTAGACGTCAGTCATGCCCTCCGTGGCAGTATCAGGATGACAGTATGTCAACCCTTTCATCACCCGACGGTCAAAAATCCATCAGCTACACCGCTGTATCGGCCCACCCATATACACATATTAAAGCCATCTACTGGAAGTGTAAATGACGTACATTACGCGTATGACTGGATGTCTTATATTTTATGATGGATGGAGAATTCCCAAACCCCTTACTGCAATATATCAGACTAAATCTGGGATCTTTTCTCTTGTATAGAGAAGGAAGGAAGGTGCATTTTTTGTAATGGTGCTGAAGTATGACAGGGTTTCTATTATTTATTAGCTTGTGTTTTGTTTGTGCATGCAGCTCTTGTGGTCTGATAGGATGTGTACAGAAGCAGGTCTTTAGAGTAAAGGAATAATTCACCGCAAAATTTATCTGAGGCCTTTAGAAAGGTAGAAGTCAGAACAGATTTTGAGAATTTTAACATTGCACCACTTGCTCACCAATTGATCTTATGCAGTGAATGGGTGCCGTCAGAATGAGAGTTCAAACAGCTGATTAAAACATCACATGTGGATTATTGTGATGTGTTTGGACACTCATTGTGACAGCACCCATTCACTGCAGAGGATCCATTGATATTTCAAATTTAAAAAACGAAATTCCTCTAAATCCGTTCCGATGATGAAACTAACTTATCTACATCTTGGATGGTATAGGCTTGTGTAAATTTTCAGCAAATTGTAATTTTCCGGGTGAACTATTTCTTTAAATTTGTGCTCTTATTTTCATAAGTCTGCTTATTAGAGAGAACCAATTTATGCCAAATGCCTCTGCTTACAAATAGCTTCACCTCTTCACCTTCTTTAACAGTTTTTATGTATCCTTAATATGGCTAGTAATATTTATTTGCTTATTTACCCAGTTTTGTTTCACTGTTATAATCTTAAAACCCTCAAACCTGAATAATGTACCTAAAAGGCTAATCTCACTGTAAAAAAAATAAAAAAAAAATAAAAAAAGGAATATCCTGACTGAATCTGAATTGTTGTTTTAAGAATATGAAAAGACCATAAACCTAATGATGAAAAGTGCATGCATATTTTGCATTTATGCTCTCAGTTCATGGCTCTTCTTTTAAATGAGTTCTATTTCTCCTGATCAGTTTTAATAAAGATAATGAATGACTTGATGTAAGTTTTTTTTTTCTTGCCTCCATATTGGCATTATAGCATATTTGGTATATGAGAGCTTATAAAAACCCAAAGCTTATGTTTGTTTCAACACAGACGTGCTAATGAAGTGAGAAGTAATTTATTGGTGCATTCAACCACCAAACAAAGTACATTAAGAATCATTTACATTGTCAAGACATCAGAGAATTAATCAAATCTACATTGTCTCGATATAGAAATATATTAATAGCACAATTTTTTTCATTAACTGCTAAAATCACAAGATATGAGACTACTGTGTTTTTGAACAAATATTTTATTACACAGTATTATATATCAACCAATGTGTATGTATATATGCAAATTACCTCTTCAGATCATTATGATGATGGTTTCAATAATATAGATTAGTATGTTTACAAAGCCAAACACAGATTGCATAGATTTGTATAAAGCACCAAATTTTACTATAAAAAACAAAACAAAACAAAATAAAACACATTATAAAATCACACACAATCTTATATACTGATTGAACAATATCATTTCAGATATGATGACATAATAAAAAATGTTTTTACTACGGCTTTTGCAAATGTTAAAGACAATGAAAGTGTCCCAAATCCTTCCACAGAAAACAGTGATTATTATTATTTGTAATTTTTTTTGTGAAATGCATAAACTGTAAAATTAGAACAAACATTTTTTAATTAACCCACTGACAGATTCAATGATACATCAAAATAATCAGAACACCACTAACTGAACTAAGACCTTTAGCTACAGCAGACACTGCTATTACAAGTATATATTCTATTAAAATAAAACTTATTCCACTTCCAGCGGAAAAGAAAATGGTAAAAAAATTTTGATCTGTAATACTGAGCGCAAATACTGCATATTCAAAAATGCACAAAAGAGCAAAAAGCTGACAGAGCCACTGAGGCTCAAAGACTGAGCTTTTAATGATTTCAGAGAATAATGAAGGGATTTCTGAGCGTGGATTTTAATATAAGGTAAAAAGGGCAGAATGGCAGTAACGCTAGCTGCTAGAGACTGATTGGGACTCATGGGAAAATTATTAATTTTCATTTCTGAGAGGCAAAGTGTAATATTCTTTAGTTCCTTTAAAGCCAAGAAATAGCAGAACCTACAGAAAAAAACGTAAGCTATAAATTGTTGTGCCTTTTCTATTCAACAGCTGTTCGGCAGAATATGGTTTATTTTTTACCAAATCATTAATGATTTTGACATAATTTTAAGAAAAGGAAAAAATAAATAAAAACCCATGTCCGTAAATGTATGAAGTTGCATATATTTAATAAATAATTAACATCAATTACGTTTCACTGATGACAATAATAATAATAATAAATCTAACACTTGTGGCTGGAAGCCAGTGTGAAAGCATTTTACACAAGACTATTTTAGACCCTAAAGAAGGAAATTCAGAAGTGTTTTGAGGCCTTTGTAAAATATGGTCACAGAAAAGAGTTTCTGTAATGATTGCTTAAACAAATGTCACCCTGACCCAAAACATGTATCTGAAATTGAATTACAGTGCTTCAGAATGTGAGTCCTGAACAATTCTACATCCTTATATTTGCAAACGTTCACTACAACTCCCTAACACATGCGGCTCTAATACTGTACCTGCTCTGATGTTTCATCACACTCGACTTGAAGAACGCTGGGCTGAAGGACGGACAACTGTTTTCTTTGTGGAATGTACATTTGGTCTTCCTTTCAAGTACATGTTTGCAGTTACTGTATATTTAAATAATATAACCCAAGTATCTAAATATAGCACCGATGTGTTGAAAAGATTTACACTTTTTACATGGTATATGTAGCAATTCTACTTACACAAACACTTGAATACAATATAGCAAGATGCAGTATCACACATGTTGAATTGTCAAGTACTTACCCTGAACTTACAGTATTATAATGCAAGTACATTGGCATTCAAGAGTTCTACAGTTGAATCATGCACGTCTATGCTGCTGTTTTGTGGTATTGTTGCCGTTTTAAGTGGCAGTTGTGTGAATGAGTCCATCACTGAGGCATACGTTGCATGTTGTGTGCAGTGCTGGGGTGTGCTGTGTGTTCAGGACACTTTCTGATAGGCTGGTGAGAGTGATCTGTGTGTGTGTGTTCAGTCTGAATCCTCGCTGTTGAAGGACAGGAGATCTTCTTCCACTGGACTCACAGCTGCATCCTCAGACACGGTTCTGCTGCGGGATGTTGCCAGTCTGACGGAGAGAGGAAGAGTAATCCTTTTCTAACTCTGGAAACTTTTGTGGATTAAATTAGGTTTTACAAATACATTTTACACTGAAAGATGCAAAAGGTGAACATGCAAAAAAATTAAAAAAAAAAAAAAGACAACCAGGGTACCCACAGTCACTGAAAACCTGGACATTTTATGGAATTTAGTTTTCCAGACTTGGAAAAATAATTGTATTATAACATAGTTGTATTTCTTTATTTATTTGAGTATATATACACTTTTGCATGCATAGTTCTAAAGAATTTATCAGCTTCATTACCGTTCAAAAGTTTGGGGTCAGTAAGAATTTTTTGTCTGTTTTCGAAAAAAGTTTCTTAGCAAGGCTTCATTAATTTAATGAAAAATACAGTAAAACAGTAATACTGTAAAAAAAAAAAAGAAAAAAAAAAAAAAAGACAATGAATGCATTTTCAGAATTCTTTGATGCAAAACAATTAGCATTTATTTTTTAGCATATATTTATTAGCATTTATTTAAAATAGAAATCTTTTGCAACATTATAAAACTGTCACTTTTGATCAAAAAATAAACAATCTACTGAGCCCAAACTATTAAACAGTACTCTAGATATATTGGACATGCAGCAATGTGTGAAGCACATTAATTGTGTCAGGTAATGACCATGAAGGAAACTACTGTAAGTGTGAAGCTTGTCTGAAGTGTGACTGATAACTTGAGGCTCATTAAGTGGTACGGTTTCTCTCACCTCACTTACCTGCGTCCATCTCCTCCACCTCCATATTGCTGCGTGAGAGGGCAGGTGAGAGAGAGCATGACAAATTCTGACAGTAAGCTATGGTTAAACCATCACATCCTTCCCAGCATCCCACTGTTCAAACTATAGCAGCCTTACTCAGCAAGTGAAGATCTAGATCTATTATTATGGTTTTTATTGTGGTTTTTTTTTCATGCTCAGTGAAAGGAAAGAGCTGACTACTTGGATTCGCCTCATCTGATTCAGTTGGAGAATCCTGGTCCTTTGGCCCATTACATTACTTATAATAATGTATTCCATTGGCAGGATGAGAGTGCTGTTTCTGACCTGCTGTATGAAAGTAATGAAGTCACAGTAATGCATTGGCATCACAACCAGTCACGTCTTTATTGCAGCAGAGAATGTGGTAAGAAATAAGAGAATGACTTGTGTATCAAGTTAAAATACATTGAATATAAATGTAAACATTAATTTAAATGTAAACATTAATTTAAAATAAATAAATAATCAATTGTATATTAATTGAATATGATTATAATTTTTATTAATAATTCTAATTAATTCAATGTTTATTTATTTATTATAAAAACATTAATTATTAATAAAATACGATTTATTATATTTTATTTTATTCATCCAATGTCAGAAAAGATTCCACTTTTACATTAATAATTCTTGTCAATTCAACATTAATTATAAAAAATATATAAATTATAAAAAATATAAATGTATTATTACATCATAAATGTAAATTTAATCCAATTACTGAACAGGTTATATTTTTATATAATAATTAATCTTTATATTATATCTTAAAATTTATTAAAATATTAATATGTTATTATTATTTATTATACAAATGCAATAAAATATGATGATTACTAAAATATTAACATTTTAAATTTGAATTATTAACAAAATATGAATTTTGTTATTTTGTAACTATTAAATTAATCCAATTACAGAGCAGATTATAATTTTAGAGTAATAATTGTATTTAATAAAAAATATACATTATAAAAAATAATCATTATTAATAAAATATTAGTTAATATATTTAAATTATAAAATTCTAATGACAGAACAGATTATAATTTCAGATTAATAATTACAAATTCATTAGAAATTGTTGCATTTATTATAAAATATGTATTATGAATGAATGAATGAATTGATTAATTATTATACAGTTATAAAAATTAATGCAATGACAGATTCTATTTGTTTTCTGTCTTTTTTCCACTTCACTATATTTTTGGTAATTTTTTTTTTTGCCAATTCTTGTTTATGTATCTAACAGCTTTACCTGTTAAGTACCTCTTAAGTACCAGCGTTACTTAAATTTAGTCATTATGAACTCTTTACATGCCATCTGCTGCTGTCCTAGCTAAACATGAATATTTGCTAAACATGTCCTAGCTAAACATGAATTACTCCAACCTATCATTGCACTCATTTCCAGGGCTCTGTTTGAATTGATATTAATAACTGTGTATGAGTAGAGACCCTCAGAATAAAATGATTCTCCATGCCCATTCATCTGAACCAGAGCCGCTGCGGTTAATGTGTCTCAGCGCTCCTACTGTGTGTCGAATCTCGCTCCATCTCAACTTTATGAGACATAATGTCACACCTGAGGGAGTGTGAACAGACTAGCTGATTATATGAGCAGGCAAATATTTTACAAACAGTTCCACATCAGCATACAGATGGCCTCGAAACTAACAAACACACATGGATAATATGCTAGAAAAACCCACATTCTGATTTCTTGGTGCCTAAAACAAAGAATTTTAGTTCATCTCGGGGGGAAATCACCTCTTTTTAAATGCTGTATTCAGACATTTCCTGAGCCGCGTTGCAGATTAAACAATCTTAGAACAAACATGAGAGAATCCATTCAAATGTTTGAGGTCAGTAAGATTAAAAGAATAAATACAAATTAATAATTTTATCCAGCAAAGACTTTAAATTGATCAGAAGTGACAGTTAATACATTTAGAATGTTCAAATAAGATTTTATTTCAAATAAATATAATTACTATAACAGCAAATCAGCACATTAGAATGATTTCTGAATGATAATGCTACACTGAACACTGAAGAAATAATGCAGGAATAAATAACATTTTAAAATCTATTAAAACAGGAAAAAATCATTTTAACTTGTAATAATATTTCACAATTACTGTTTCTATTTTTACTGTATTTCTGATCAAATAAATGCAGCCTTGGTAAGAATAAGAGGCATCTTTAAAAAAAAAAAAACATACAGACTCCAAACTTTTGAATGGTAGTATAGATATTTTGTTTTTGTTTTTTTGCCTAGAACAGTAATATCTTTTCTTTTATGTGAGTGTATTTGAAAGCATCCTGTAGGATCAATCACTGATTTCTGAGACAGGTTGACTATGTTTGAGCAGAAGGGAACACAAACTTACCTTGAAAACGCTTCATCGAGGCCATCTTCCGCATCCTGAAAATAAAAGAACACAGAAAACCATCACAGATCACATCTACATTATATCATACACACAGATTCAGAGAGTATCTGTCAGCACCAGTATGCTGTAAAACCTTCATCTGCAGTATCTCTGTGACGGTCATTATCTGACACCAGCAGACTGAAGGCCCTAATTGGGTTTCAGAACCTGCCTTAACAGTGAATGGAATTCAATCACAGCTGGAAAGTAATTAACAAAGGCACAGTTGAGCACAGTGTGCAGACAGAGAGCTCGACAGATCCAAACTTTCTTAAAACAGTCCTTGACGACTAAACCGGAAAGGGCAGCTCTCCATCTAGTGGTCATGTTTTTAATCAATAATATTGTATTTAAGCAGAGAATGCCACTTAGTGGTGACTATGCGCTATATCAACAGGACTGACAATATAATGGCACTTAGCCAATGGCAATTAAGTAATTACTGCCTTGGCATGCGCTTTGGTTTCAAAACAACTGACCTTGATTTTGGAGCTGATACTCTGCACAATAGTGGCACTCTTTCAGCAAATTAATGAGGATTCATATGATCAGGTAGGCCAAAAGATGAACTAGTGCCATTCAGGTTACCAGAAAGACTGCCTTGCATTTCAGCCATATTATATTAAATTTAAATTTATTCATTTAGCAGACAGTGCATTCAGGCTATCAATTTTTACCTATCATGTGTTCCCGGGGAATCGAACCCCCAACCTTGCGCTTGCTACAGGAACACTATATATTATATATATATTATATCACATAATACAGAAATAAACTCTGAAAAATGAAGGGATATTTATGTGTAAAATTAATTGTGATCTAAATTGAGTTCAGTAAGGTTTTTTTTTTTTTACTTGTATTCACATTCACACATTAAATTGATATAGAAAAAAACACTATATTATATTTTCAAATATATTGCTTTTGAGCCTATCGTAATTATTTCTGAAGAGATAATGTGACTCTGAAAACTAGTGATGGCTGCTAAAAATTCAGCTTTACCATCACAGGATACCACACATTTTAAAACACATTAAAACAGAAAACATTTATTTTTAAATTGTAATAATATTTGACAGGATTACTATCTTGATATATTGTTGACCAAAAATAAAAGAATCCAGTCACACTTTATTTTAATGCCCAATTTCTCATTAACAAACCACTAACTATGGCTTTTGCCTCAATAAACTTCTAATTTGCTGCTTATTAATAGTTAGTAATGTAGATATTAAGTTAGGTGTTTAGAATTAGGGATGTAAAATATGGTAAGGCAGAGTATGTGTTTATAAGCACAAAAAAACTGCCAATATGTTAATATTAATAAGCAACTAGGTAATAGTGAAAATTGGTCCCCTTACTAAAATTCCTTCCAACCCCAAACTTCTGAATAGCAGTGTGTGACATGATGACATCATACCCAGGAGTCGTGTTTGATTGGTCGTCTCCTAGCTTTGCTGCGTGGAGATGGTGAAAGGAAGGAAGGGAAGAAGGGCTTCCTAAGTCTGTGCTCCATCAGAGCTTGAGTCTTCTCCTCCTCTGACACAAGTAAAGAAAAGTATTCCCATTAATTTAACAAAATTAAGACAGACATCCAGCAAACCATTGTGTTCAAACCAATAAATGTACCTGAAACACTGTTTGCTTCAGATTCAGGTTGAGATTCAGGGTCTGAACAGGTGTAGCATGTGCGGGTTCTCTTACTTTTGTCTGCAAATGAAGACAGGAATATAGGCCTATCTTATGTTACTTGGAATATATTTATATGGACAAAGGGCAAAAAAAAAACTCACCTTCCTGTGCGATCTCCCACAGATCCAGAGCTACTTTGAAAGCTTGTGCTACTGTCAGAGTCACAGCCTGAGCCTGTGGAGAACACATGATCACAGAATCAAAGAGAACCCTGGGTGAGAATTTTGGAGAATGATTCTCTTGTCCACTAGATGGCGGTAGATACCATAAGATAAGACTGGGCTTTCACAAAAACAAGAGCGAGAAAATAGCTTATTATTAACCCCTTACTAGTAACCCCCCTTTTTTGGCATGGAGACCGAAATTACATACCCAAAATAAAAAGGTTTCTGCTCATGATTCTTTCTGACTAGATACATAATCAACCTTTGTTCACAAAGCTGACACTTTAAAGTTTACTGTTCAGGAATCAGAATCACTCAGACTGTTATGATAATAGAGATATATAAGCTCAAACATAAAAACAAAAATAAAAATATTAAAAACATATGTTTTAAATGTATTTAAAAAAATGTTGATGTAGGAAATGAGTTTGAAAACACAGTGTAGCTAAGGCCACAAGTCTTCCAAGACTTCATAAAAAATTTCATAATCGAATCTGTAAAACTGTGAATTTTATGAAATATTTTCTAAGGCCATGTCATGTGTGTTTTTAGAGAAGACTAATCAGATTGATTTATGGCCCTTGTCATCTCTGTAAGATCTCACATGTAAACACTGCTGTGCTCTTTGTGTATGTTTCACTGTTAAAAACTGCCCGAATCATGATTGTATTGTTCTCACCAAACGAGTCTTTCACACCTCCGCCAGGTATGACACATTATCCGCATTATTCTTTTATCATTATTCTTTTGTTTTTATTCCACCTTTATTAGCCTTGATTGTGGTTTTTCAGGCTTTACAAAGCAACAAAGCAGCGATCTCATTTCAGTCTCTCTTTGCAATTAGCCCTTATTTATCAAAAGTCTTACTATAAAAATACAACAAAACATTTTCTTACGACCTTACGTGAATTATTGAGACAAAAATGCATTATGAAGAAGAAAAGCACCTGCTATTAGTAGCATTGGTGCTAAAGTTAGCATCAAGCTACATCTGACAATTTATGAAATTATTAGTACACTTTTACTCAAAACTCACTTTAAACCCCGATCGAGTGTTTATAATAACTTCCTTTAGCGATCAGGGGTGGAATTTGGTCGTTTACTGTTGTAAAAATATGTTATTTTGAGCCTTTTTCATCGCTGCACAAGTTAGCATTTCCGATGTACATTTTAGATTTTTTTTATAAAAACGCCCCAGATCTCAAGAAATTCTCATACCAAGCTTTACTATCGTAATCGCGGGTTTATTATTCGGATATTTTGTGTGTACAGAGGTGTTTCAGTGTTGTTTTGGCCAGATAACTACCAGGAAGTGTGCAGGAAGCATGTGACACGATGGGGCGGTGTCCAGATATTACACTCTCAGATTGACGTTTGAAAGACCCAATCAGAGTCTGAGTCACACACCGCACGAGTTGTGACTACTGCACGCACACACAGATCGCTGGGAGAGGCTGTTTATCATCTGATCGCGTAAATCCGTGGAAAATGAATAGAAATGACGATTCTGTCTGAAGAAATATGAAGTAAACATCAGTAAATATATCCATATATCTCCGCAGATATGCATCTTTGGTCTGTAAATCCTTATTGACGCTGTTCAGTGAGTCTATGTGAACACAAATAAACCGCTCTTGACGTGACTGAATATGAGGGAGTTGTGAATTTCTATTCAAAATGTGGCATAATACGGATTTATTATTTTGCACTCCTGACATAAATCACTAAATATCTGTCACTGCAACAATGTTTTATCAAAATATTGGTCAAATATCGAAGCTTGAGTCTTTAAACTTTCCATTGATGCACAGTTTGTCCAGATGAAGTAAGACAGTGATGTTTAATGTGCTGTGAAAGTGAAACAATAATAAACTGGGGCCGTCAGCGATGTTTGCACGCAAAGGGGTTAAGCAGGTCACACAAAAAGGTGGTGAAGGATTACAAAACTATCAAAATGGGAAACATTTCTTTAAAAAAAAAGTGTAGATCGATAGATAGGAATTTTACATTGTTGCCATCTGTAACATCCAAACATTTTCACAATGTGCATCTGAAGACACTTACTATTTTCTTTTTTTGGCACAGGAAGGCATGGCACTCCAGAGTTTCGTTGAACTGGCTTTGGGAGACGTAGGCAAAGACCTTATCCTGAGTTTTGTCTGTTGTGCAGTAAGATATTCTGCAGAGGCAAGAAATACAAGTTTTTCACTGTTTTCATCAAACAACATTTCTGGGAATGTATAATGTACTGACAGGGTCTTGGTTATGACTGATATCAATGAATGTGTGTGAAAATCACCAGCATTATGTTCAGAGAAACTGCAACCTAAACAAGCTGCCTGGACAAAAACCCTCTTATATAATACGTCAAGTCTTTTGTATCTTTCAGGTACTGCATCCAGCCATTTAATAGGTCCTATAAGGTCTGTGGACTAACCAGGACGATTCCAGACAAAAACAGATCTGTAATTTTAAAAAGTAAAATCTCTCAGAATTATGTTGGTAAAATCTGTGGGTGAACTATAATAAGACCTATTTCTGCACCAATAAGTTCTGTCAACATTGTTCCAGTCCTGTATTATTATTTTTGTCTGCTGTGAAACACAAAATAATATATTCTGAAGAATGTTTACACTTCTCTCTTCCATTCAGTGACAGTTTCCTCTAGCTTAAACAGTAGATTATGAGGCTAACAACACCAAGAAATGCATTTAATAAAAAGACTGCCAAGCTCCAAAATTCACCTAGAAAACATTCTTTGATCCCTAGAAGCCATTTGTTTAAGAAAATACTTAAATTTAATGTTATTCTTTCAATACAATTGAAAATTTAGCTTTACAGTCATGGTCACCATATTCAATAACAGAGGAAAATTACAGTGAGTAAATCAGGATAAAAGTTTAATTTTGGGTTCATATTTTCCCCGCCCCACTAGACTGATATCCTGTCAATCTATAATATGATAATAATATAATATCAGACACACTAATAATTCAAATAAAATATGAACCATCAGAAATGTAATAGAAAGTGGATTTTGAATGCCATTTTAGGAAAAGGATGGAAATCTTTAGTACCAACTCAAAAGGGCCTGTGTGTAATAATGAGATACATTAGACAAAGATTGGGGGAAGACAGAGCTCTGATCTCACTTCATCTACAATTGTTAGTGCAAGGCTTCTGATCCACGACCTAAATAGAAATGCCCAAGACTCTCTATTCCCTTTCTCCCTCCCCTTTCAGTCTCTGAACATGGGGGTGTGGTGAATTATCATTTATTCCAGTCTGTGGTGCATTGCACACTTTCATTATTGAAGAGTGAAAAGCTGAGAGGGAAGGAGAGTGTAAATGGCCTGAATGTAGCTTGTTTGTAGCTCAATTGAAACAGAATGAAAGATGTGGGATGTTTTATCAAAAACAACCTCAGATATACTGACAAAAACTTTTAAATCTTTACTTTCACGCAAATCAAATAAAGAAGGATGTTCTGAAAGTGACTCCATGGAATTCCATGAAATGTAATGCATTAATAACTAAGCGCTAATTTACATTTTATATATTAATATTCCAGTCCATGAAATTGATTGGCTGCACGGCATTATACGCTGCTGATTTATTTATAGTCCAACAAAACAGTTTGCGTCACTCCACTTGAATGTGTTTCTGAGTTCTACTGGTGGAAATTTTTTATTAATTATTTTTGCAGGTTACATTGGTTACACTTACTAAAAAAACAAGTGACTATGTTTATGAGTGAGTCATTGAATCATTCACACAACCGATTCGTTAAAAATCACCAAATTATTCAGGAACAAAATGCCACTACTACGTGTTGCTCGTGTAAGTTAGAGATGCAACAATTTTCATTGCAGTAAAATAACTAACAATACCATATTTTGAATGTAAGATATTTATTCTTTGAACTATTTTTCAGACATTTGCTTCATACTGTATATGAATGACAAAACATAAAGTGGATCATTTAAAAACAAAGAAACTGAATCCAAGCAAAGTGAAATGCCGAGACACAGTAAAGTATCAATGCACATCAAAAGAAGTTAGTGAGGCCTGCTTTTGGAGATTAGGCAAGGAGGCGACAAACGCTTGTTAAATTTTAACAAATGTTATGTAAAAAACGTCTCAGGTCACATACAATGTACAGAGAGAAAGAATGGAGGCTTTTACGTAAGTAACAAGGTTAACAAACATGACCTAGTGGCTGTGACTGTAAGAACTTACAGATTTTCCAAATTCTAAACAAAAAAATGCAAAGGAATTATTACTATATATATATATATATATATATATATATATATATATATATTTAAATATATATATATATACATATATATATTTGTTTAATTTTCAATTAAATTAATATTTCATATATGTAAAAAAATTATACTGTATGTATTCATTTATTTAAAAATAAAGTTTAATTTAATATTATATTTCTATACATTAAATAATACATTTAATTAAATATAAAATGTATGAAAACAGTCTGTGAATACAGGGAAGAAAAAAAGCCCTTGCTTATTTTAGCTTTGGCAGTGTTTGCATTGGCAGGGTCACATCTCCCTCAGCGATGCCCTACTGGCTCCCCTCTCTCTACGAACACATAACAGTGGAATATAACATTCCCAGAATGGAAAAAAAGCCAAAGTGGGGGTTTAATCTTTTCATGAACCCCCATTCAGTTAATGCGGGACCATAGTGAATCTCATTACACAAATCACTGCAAGATTTATGGCTTAGGAAAATGATGTCTTGCACACAAATCTAGATGTTTTCTTTTTAAGATAAGCTGGCAGTAGTGAAACTGATGTGTGTATTTGGATTAAAAAGCCACATAAAAATCCTAAATTGCAGTGAGCATTGACAGAACTGAAACACAAGCAGCAAAAAAGATCCAGAATGCCCTTCAAACCTTTACAACTTCTGCTGTAATAAAGCTGGCATCTCCTACTGAGCCTAGACAAACAACATCATCTCATATTTTTCACTAAAAATAGAACGGCTGTTGGTTTTTTTCCTTTTTTTTTCATTATTTGTATATGAGGCTGCGGAGAGGGGGATGGGAGTCAAAGGAGTGAATAAAGATGAGGAAAAGTATTCATATCATTAGCGCTAATGTGTTTCCTTCTTTTCACCCCCCCAACACTTCATTCAGAATGCTCTCGTTTTCCTTGGAGTCAGTGAAAAGGCACAAAATACCCATGATTCTGTTCTTCACCCTCCAAATGGCTGTCCAAAACCCCCTAGGGGTCTGGGTTGAAATTGCATTTATTATAGCATTCTGACTGAACTCTGATTTCATGGTCCCCTGGTACTTGTGTTTATTCTCCAGCCTCCTTTGAAAGTCAAACTGAGGCTGTATGATCAAAGTCTTCACTGATTACATTCTGCCATATAAGACGCTTCGCTCCAGGGTGTTTTCTTTTATCCTGAGGTGTGCTTTACCTGAATCGGGCCAAAAACAAGCAGAAGCTCAGTGCTGTGGAGGGCAGTTTGTCCTGCTACGTGAGCTCTCAGCATTTATCTGTCTTACACAGGAATCCATATGTCATCACACTAAAACTGCCAGAACCCCACAGAGCATCTCTGAAGGGTGCAGGCAGGACGGTCCCAAGGATGGAGGAGATCCAGGAGCAAGGACGGAGTGTTTTGTTGCAGACCTGATGCTCTTCTGGCATACATTACAAAATCATGAAAGAAAAAATGAATTGGCATATTTGTCTTTATTACCACTGAAAAATACTGAAATAATAATGAATAAAAAATCCATTAAACAAACAAATCTATATTAATACGAAGAGAATATACAGTATCTTAGAAGATATATTTCTTACTCATTTGAATTTGGATTTGGATTTATATATACACACGCACACACACACGCACACACACACACACACACACACTATTTTAAATAATTCAATAATTCAATTGACTAGAAAACAATGATGTAAAAGGGGCAGGGAGGGAATGTGTGGTGTGTTATTTAAAGAAAATGAGAATGAAAGAAAGGACAGAGGAAATAATAATGAGAGAGTAGGAAGGATGTGGAATGGGTGATTCCCGTGACTGTGTATCTGCTGTAGCTGATAAGGGGGATCTCTCTCATGCCCACTGAATAATACACCTCCCTCCAACAGACGGGTATAATACAAACAAAATTCATGAATATGAAATAAGCACATCATCTCTTGCATCAACATTTGTTTGAGATATTCAAATGTTACTGATTCACTGGTTAGTGATCTCGCTGCTGACTTCATGTTGTTCTACGGACCTTGACTGACTAAAAATCTCTAAATAATTGATTTGGAGAGAATGAAGAAGGGAGGCTTATTCCAATAATTGACTTAATGGCTTTTTAAAATTCTGAGAACATACAAAACAAAAATAACAGTTTTATCAGGTTCTCCGTGTGGTTTAAATCACCTGGGTTTGTTAAAGAACAAAATATTCTTTCATATGTCATCAATAAAATATAAAACAAAAAAATAAATCATATTTATATAATACTTTGTAAAATGTACACAGACATTATACAATAAATCATTTTTAAAAGTTAGATCAGGTTGAAGTCTGGGGTCAGCAAGTGATTTTCTTTTTAAAGAAATTAATACTTTTATTTATAAAGGATGCATTCAATTTATAAAAAGAGACAGTTTAACACTATTAAAATCATTTCAAATAAATGCTGTTCTTCTTCTGTTCTAACTTTCTGTTCATCAGAAGTCACGGTTTCAACATTGTTAAAGGTAAGAAATGTTTCTTGTGCAAATCAGCATGTTAAAGAGGTCATCGGTCCTTGTTATGATGAGTTGTTATGATTCTTTGGGTCTTAATGAAAAGTCTGTAACATAGTTTGCTTAAAATTTCTTAATGGTAGTGTAAAATGACACTGCTTTATCCTGTCAAAAACCGCTCTGTTCATACAGTAGCTAGCTGTTTCCTTGCATGCTACATTAAATGCAAATGAGCTCTGCCGACCCCGCCCCTCTCTCCCAAGCCTCTCTCTGAAAGACGGTAAACTTTAGCCGCATTCATCATGAAATTTGCTAGCACATTATTAGAAAAGGTGATATGCAAAGATTCATTAAAAAACCTTACACTCTTCTGGAGATGATGCAGGATTACGAATGATTCACATGAAGATAGACGCATTTAGGAAACTTATGCCATGTCCCAATTCGCATTATATTCATTTTAAATAGTATTCAAAATTAAACTTTGTATGTCCCAAATCATAGTATTTTGAAATGAGTATGCCAGAGATTCCCAGATAATGATTTCGGTAGAAATTCAAAGTGGAAATCCGTGCACACAACTAACAGCTAATATTGACCACAAGAGGTTGTGGGTTAAATTCCCAGGGAATACACATATTGGTAAAAAAAAATGTATATCCTGAATGCACTGTCGCTTTGGATAAATGTGTTAAAATGTACTAAATGCATAAAGATGATTGACATATTATTGGGCAGTTTAAATGTTCACAGGATGCACATTACTAAGCAACAGAGTTATGATGATGAAGTAGTGTCCAAAGCTTGCCAACTATTCTGTAAATATTCATTTATTCTAAAAAGATTACATACTTTTAGGACATAGTATATTAAGTAGGTTAATTTATTATTTTGATTAAATAATTTATTTATTTATTTTTTTTTTTTGAAGAGTGAATTTTTTAAGAGGTCTTTCCATTAGCACAACACTGTGATTTTCAAATGATGAAAAAAAAAAAAAAGCATTTGTGTTTTCGGTGTGGTTTATTACCTGTAAATGGAAACATCCTCGATGAGGTCATTGGTCTCTGTGTCTGAGATGATGATTCCTTTGGGGGAGACAGTGAGGGTCACTTTCCGAAACTTCTTTGCACTGGCCCGAGCCTGCATGTGGATGACAAGCAAAAACAATTGGTCTGAATTCTGAACAAATATCCTTGTCACTGTCAGCTTTAAAATGTCACTCGTAACTCACTGACCATAAACAATAACCTCTAAAGGTCAGCAATATCTGTGTGGGCTATTAACTCCAAATCCACAGGTACAAGAGCTGAAAGAGATGATGCTTCATATATAAAATTCATCTTTATGCCTTGTTACTATGATCCTGGCCTGTGAACACTGGTACAGCAATGGCAGGAAGAAAAGAGGCCAATATGGATGAGGACGAGAGGATATTATGGTTGAAACATAGAAGAGGAGAGAAAGGGGACTCGTCAAGGGCAAAGAAAATCAGGCAAAGCATATCTGGAGTGTCTTTCTCTATTCCCAGGAGACAGTAAACACTGATTTAAACCACACAATGAAACTCATCTCAGTGATTCACAGACTGACAGTCGGAGAGAAAACTGTCACGTTCTGATTCGATTGTGCAGCTCCAGAAAGCAGAAGAGATCTGAGAAAAAAGGAATTATGTTGTTTAATTAAGCCTGTAGAGCCTGAAATATAAAAGTAAAATAAACATCTATTTTTTTATTATTAAAATAGAACAGTTTATTAAAGTTTCGGACAAAATATAATAATAATAAATCTAAAATAAAATGTAAAAAAGAAAAATGCGTAGAGTAGGCCATTTGTTTTTTGTTGAGTCATATTGATTCAACAGGCTTTTCTGGTTAGGGTTACACACACACACACACACACACACACACACACACACACACACACATATATATATATATATATATATGCAATATCAAATGTACACGCACCTGAAAAGGAAAAAATAAAAAATGAATAGAAAATATCAAGGTGTAATTAAGATAGAAATTCTGTTTGTGTTATAATAAACTATTGATACAAAAATTTGGTTTCTGTGTTTTGTTAATCAATTTGATACTGATAAGAATCATAAACAGACTTTTTCTTTTCATGACCTCCAGTATAAAAAAAAATCTAAATAAGGGGGAAAACATTTTATTTATATTTTTATTTATTAAAATATATTATTATTATTATTATTATTATTAAGTGACAAAATAATTTTATACCCTTATATGGTCAAAATGTTCAAAGACACAAAATGATGCAAGTAAGATTTTGTGCCAATTTGGATCATGATCATTCCTTACTATTCTCAATTTGTCAAGTCCTTTGACCCATTTTTACTGTGATGACTGACCGTGGCTACAATCCTCCTGATAGCAGCCGCTGCCATGTCTTCTCCTTTAGGCTGGCCAACCAGAGTCATGCCCAGATACTTCACATTAAACACCATCCCTTCCAAGAGTGTCTCCTTGGTGTCCGTCCAGTTCTCTGGAAGCTCTGAAACACAAAATAAACATTTTCATTATTTGTTATTTTAAAGAATAGTTCATCAAGATTTGAAAACCCTGTTATTATTTACTCACCTGAATTACTATAAATACACATATAAGGAGACACCCTTACTCTCTGACTGACTCTCTGTCTATAATATTCTGTAAAGCATATTATTTTGTTTTCCACTGAAGAATGAATTTGGTTTACAAACGAAATATTTAAGGCTTTAAAAATCAAATGCTCGAAAGAAACCGCTGATAAACTGGAAGCAAAAACTCCAGTGTTTTATATAAAAATACTTCCATTCAAAACAGATGACATGGTTTCACACCTTTCCATCAGGAGAAGTGAGGCTCATTCCCATGTAAGGAAAAATTCAAAAACTGTGCCACACAGTGAGCTTTAAATAGCTTTCCGGTCCCATTTGGGTCTAATACAAAGCCCTGTAGGAGTGCAGAGCTGGATCAAAAGATATGCAGAATGAACCTGACGAGACTTCTACTGTCCTGCTAGGGCAATTCTGAGGGAAAAAATCTAGATAAAGCAAGCACTGGAGTGCTGGACCTTAACTCACTGTTTTATCAGTGTGAATTATTGATTGTTATGCTTTCAAAATGACAAAGATCCTTTATTATTATTTTAGATAATACATCTCTAATGGAAGAAAATGCATCAGAACTGAAGGAAGAGAGCATTTAAAATAGTCTCTTCTTGATAATTTATATTTTTCCTCACAGGTAAAGCCAAAGTTTGTCTATTTCATACATCAGTAAACTCTTTAAAAACCCCTTCTTGTGACCTCCAGTAGCTGAAAAGAAAACAAATGAATATATATATATATATATATATATATATATATATATATATATATATATATATATATATATATATATATATATATATATATATAATTTTTTTATAGTAATTTTAATATTATAATTATTAATGTATATTCTATTTTTTATATATTGAAAACACTTAAAAAAGGACAATATTAAAGGAACATTGAAAAATCTCCAGTTGCTCAACAGAAAACAAAATAAAACATATATATTTTACAATAATACTACTACTAATACATTGTATTAAAATGTTGTTATTTTTATAGACTACATATAACAAAACCTTAAAAATGGCAACATAAACAGAACATTAAAAAACATCCAGCTCAATAGAAAACTAAATATTTTACATTAATAATCATAATAAAAGTTATAATAATAATAAACATTATTACAGTTATTTTATTTTATATACCAAATGACATATGAAAGGAAAAACATAAGAAAACAAATTCATCATGACAGGTAAGACAAAGTTTTTCTTCTTCAAACATCAATAAACTCCAAAGTTTTTCTTGTGACCTCCAGTAGTGTAATCAAAACCAAAATAATAATATATATATATATATATATATATATATATATATATATATATATATATATATATATATATATATATATATATATATATATATATATATATATATATTTTACATGAATAATAATGTGTAATAACAATAAAATAACAAAGAAAAATGATCAATACTGCATGCAGAATTCGTCTTGTGACTTCCAATAACTAAAAAAAAATTACTTTAAAGAATATTTTACATTAACAATAATATGTAACAACAACGACAATAATAATAATACTTAATACAAATTTCAGAAATGCAGGAAGACAACAAATAGTGCCCCTCGATATTCATCACAACAAGTGAGCCAAAGTTCATCTATTTTGAACGTGCACTTACGTTGTGTGCCACTTTTCTACACATACAGTACAGTAATTGATTACTTCTATGTCCCTTTGCCTAAAAGGGCAGCTATGGAGGACAGAACCTCATCTAATCTGACAGTTCTGTGTCCTGCTCTGACAGCTCTGCGTGCAGCCATCTGGCCTTCCCAGCAGCACCAGCTGTTTGAGGACAGGAAGACAATACCACCATCACGGCTTCCTCAACTAACCTGCAGAGACACAAAATCTTTCTCAGCACTCAGTAAGCAGGTAAACTAACCCTCAATGCTCACTCAGCACTGCAGCCATCTCTAAATGACATGTATTAGCCCATTTAGGATGGGCCGTGGGGTATGGAAACATAACAGAAGTAGCCAAAAGGCTCTAAGGGTGTCTTGCTGGCATGTACCGTATAATCTCCTTGAGCTGTTGCAGCACATTTGTCGTGCTAAAATCTTAAACAGGGAACGCTGACACACACAAAACTTGGGCCACAATAAAGCTGCAACTAGAACTTGAGGGATGTACCATACGTTCAGCAGGCTGCTAAATAAATAATTGATCAGATTCGTGTTGGTGCTCCAGGCCTTCGCTCAGATTAGATTGAAGTAGGACATGTTTATGTTCAGAAAACTTTGCAAAGGTTATGACAATAAAGTAAAACAAATAAAGCAAAAAGGCCATAAGTGCTGGTAGTAATTGGATTTTTACAGGTTTGGCCAACGGCAGGATGATGTGTGTTTGTTTGGTGTGAGTGGCATTTTTAACAGTGCATAATTTGTCGTCTGGGTTGGTGCATGTGTGTCTGTGTGATAGAGTGATCCGATTTGTGCAAACGTAAAATGCGATTACCACAGACGCTGAGACGTGCTGTGACACTACACAAAGGATGCATGGCATTTCTCCAGACTGATCTTGCCGCACGTTAATGTCTCTGTGATGCAAACCTTATGCTTTTTAAGTTTTAAATCAAAATAATTTTACTGAAACATGCTGTTTAGCATATTAATATTTTGTCAGAAGCATTTAAATGGGTTGGGCTGAAATCTGGAATCTCCCAACAAACACAGAACATTCCACTATTATCGCTGTATGGTACCTTTCTGGGAAAATCTACATGCTGGGCTCACTAATGGTTATTTTCAGGACTTTATTTTTATAACAAATAATCTCAAAATGTTGCAGAGAGGTTTTTGTGTGCTAACCTATTAAAGACATATTTACAACATTCTCTAGCGGTATTAAGTTTTATTTATAAAGAAACATTTTCAATATGTTGAATATAAGTTTTTTATATAGAAAATGATAAATATATATATATATCAGTTTAGTAAAAAAGTATACACAACCTTCTTTAAGTAAACAATAAGGTAAAGACAACGTGTTTTCCGAATTGCGGCATAGTGCAGTGTGCAAGCCTCATTACAGTGTAGATTGATGGACATATGGACATGCAGAATCCTGCCTGAAACAGAAAACTTATTATTACAGAAATATTCCCGCCTCACTTCCGAAACTGATGGCTTCCACACACGTACTCACAGAAATAGTCTCTTTGGCAGGGGAAGGCATTAGTCTCAAAATTTAAGGTGAATGATGCAAGATAATGCAAGCTCATACTTTGTTAAATGAATATGAAACCGTTTTGCTGAAATACATAGCCTAATACATGGAACAGTTTTAGCACTTCCATTACAGTAAGGATTGTGTTGCTGAGGGAGTTGTGCACTTTTGAGTGAAGCGGTCATATAGCATGCTGTATCGTGAAACACAGCTGCTGACCAATCAGAATCGAGGACTACAACTAACCATTTTGTAAAGGTTATTTTTAGGTTTTATTTTTAGAAACGAACCTTCTCAAACTTTTGCGGGAAGGTTTGTGTGCTTACATTATAACACAGCATTCACACACAATACACAATACACAATACACACAATACACATCATTCTTTAAAGGGGGGCTACAATGGTGTTTCGTGTATTCAGAGTTGTTCACAGTGTAAAGAGATGGATTCTCATGCTAAACATGGCCAAAGTAAAAAAAATAAAAATTGGACGAGTGACAGAGAATTTTTGTGCTGAAAATCTAACTTCCGGGATGGTACAGGTTTTGGCTGTTTTTTTTTCGATTGTGGATCTAATAACGTAGTCGATGGTGGAACTCCTTATGTGAGCATTTCTCTCAGAAAAGCTCCCGCGCACACACATTGACCAGAGGAGAGCAAGACCGCGCACATCAACACACTTCATTGGGAAATCGTTGCCAGCGCTGCATAGGATTTGTTTGAGAATGTCTCCAAATAAGTGTGTTTTTGGATGTGAGGGAAAGTTTACCGAGTTCGGAAAGCTGTATTTTTCTTTTATAAATATGATAAAACTAAAGACTTTTTGGAGATATGACGGATGCATTACTACTCTATAGGTACTCAAGATTAACATGAGATTAGGTGAAACTGTTTATGTTATGTACCTTTTAAGGTCATTTTATGCTTTTTATTTATTTATTTATTTTTATTAACTTCTCTTTGACTTCCATAGTATTTTTTTCTATGGTTGATTGGATACCAAAATAGCTTTGCTTACAATATGTTCAGCAGAAGAAAGAAACTCAAATTCAGGTTTGGAACAACATGAAGGTGAGTAAATGTTAACAGAATTGTCTTTATTTTCTTTTTTTGGGTGAACTATCCCTATCCTTCTTTTAAGGGTATTTATTTTGTTTTTCTTAACGACCAAAGAGTGTGTTTTCACCGAGCCAATGGATGCCCTAAACTGTGACAACTGAAGGAGAGCAAGTTAAATAACCAGTCACAGATATATCAATACAACATAGGCTACATTATGGTCTCATTTACACTCAGAATTTACTGCTGAATCCCAGTAAATATAACAACTGCATTTACATGATAAGATGAATAATTAAAACATGAGCTCACACATGGACACACCGGCAGGACAGTTGCCCGTAGCAACTGTAAATCAAATGCCAGATTCCAGGAATGATTCTGCACTAGCATTTTTATGGATCACGTAGATATTGTTGAATATAAAACACCTCAGACTTGAATAGTTCGAGCCATCAAAGAAAAATAAACTGTTTTACTTTGTGCTGACAGCAGCTGAATAAAAAGGCCTCTGATCTCTGCTCTGCCATTAACTATCAAAATAATGAGTGCTGGGAAAAATCTAGGACATTACCTTGACAGAATATAGGACATGATACGGCTGAGAGGGAGGGAAGAGGAGTTTGGGAATAGAACTGATTCCATCAGCCCATACGTGGAATACACACTAAAAACTGAAGCTGCTGCAAAAAACCATTGAAGAAGCTTCATTTTTTGCTGTAAGGTACTTCAGTTGGCTATATGAGTGATTGCAAATATTCTTAATGTTTCTTTCATTTTTTGGTGGTGTACTCAAAGGTTGTCATGTCGTATCAAGCCATGAAACATTGATGATTCTATTTAGAACCTTCATTTCTAAGAGTGAAGGAGACTGTTCAGTTACGTGTGCATTGCTGAAGAGGAATAAGAGGTAGGTGTCAATATTTAATTTTGTGTTCTCAGATCCTGTGAGCTGTGTTGATCATGCCGTATATTCATCAAATTTCTCTGCTCAGGACAACCATGCTAGCGTCAGACCAAGCTCCGTTGCCTAGTAACAAAAGTCACTGGGCATAAGACAGTCCTACAGTGTGGGTTGTTATTAAACCTCAGCAGTCAGAATAGCACACACTTAACTCTGGGAAAGAATTATAGTCATCAAATTATGTAAAAATGTAAAAAAAAAAAAAAAAAAAAGTGTTAAAATGAATATTACATCATTTCTGAATGATAATACAGCAGATAAATCTAACATCTTTTATTATCGTACAGTCCTGTGACTAATTTTTAAAAGATGGTCTAGATGCATAATAATGCTGCAGACATGAAAACAATACAAACATGAATTCAGAAAATGTGAAAAAATAAATAAAACGGAATATCAAAATTATAAAAAACTTGCGCTTTAGTTAATAAAATTCTTTGCTTTTCGTGATGCAGAAGTGAATGAAAAAAATATAGCTGAAATAGAGTTAAAAAGTTACATAAATTCCAGTTTTTTAAATAAAAATAATGAGCCAGCGTGATTTTTCAATGCAACCGAATCTTATTATTTAAACTAATTATTAAAACGGAAGAATTCTGTGAGAATAACCCTCATTCATCTCTGTTCACAGTTTCCTTTCCTCTAAAGTGTTCTCAGTCTCAGGGGCCTGTAGTTACGAGTGTTATCACTCATATTCATGACAGTGCGAATGGAATTAATGAACAGAACGCAAGGTCTGTCTTACAGTATGACTGAAAGAAGAAAGACAACATCTCCTGCCTCCAGGCGACTGAAGGGGAATTTTCTTCCAAATCTGGATGAATTAATGACTCTCTGCTCGACTTGCCAACCAATGGGAACTAATACACGGGCTGCCTTATCAATATAGAACATATTTACAATTACATTTTTAACAGTTTTGTGATGAAATGGCAGACTTTTTTGTTTTCTAAAGGTCATTTCATAGCTGTTTTACACATAAATTATTGATATTATACAAAATTACAGCATGATTGGAAATGACACATACATTTATGTTCCTAGTTTTCTTTGCACATCACTAATAATCTGCAAGAATTATAATTTACTGTTACAAAATAAGCCAGTCTTCCTTCTCAAGCTTGACTAAATGTTCAGAACAAAGTGTAAACATTTATCATACAGACATTTTCACCTCAAATCCTCATACATAAAAATGTGGATTATTTGCTTTTTTTTAACTCAAAGTAATACAAATGCAATGCAAAATGTTTCTTCACAGAAAATCACAGAAGCTTTGAGTCTTATCAGCAGCACAACAGCGGCTCAGACTTCGTTCTCTCAGGTTGTGTTTTTACTGAACAGCATGCACATTAGCATCTGGTTTTAAGAAAACGTAAACATGTTTTGTATGTCACAATGTATCTGAAGCCAGACACACACCTTTGTTTCTGAAATTATCTGAATGCATGAAAACAATGTCTGAGATTTTTATTGCTCACTTTTTGAGTATTGGAAAAGCACATAGAGTTAAAATGAAGGTCCAAGTTAAAAGAATACATCAATTAAATAAAAGTTTCTAAGGCTTATTCAAAACTCTATGAGATATGGGTGCTTCCTCAGCACTTTTTATGGTTTTGTCCTGAAGCGGGCAACACTATTGGCTGTAGGTCACATATGTGCAAAGGTTATGTTTAAAACCATTCATCAAGGTCTGCTTTTCAGCGGGATGTGTTGCCAGATAAGAGCAGGTAGGCGAAACTCATGTCTTTTACAAAATATATGAGTTTTTAAGTGGGAGCACATAGTTTCACATAAGAAAAATGATCCGGGAAATGCATGTAGAAATCCATAAATTGACTGAAGCATATAAGATAGGTAAATCATAGTTAAAGGAATAGTTCACTCAAAAACTCTCCAAATCCGTTCCTATGAAAAAACAAGCCTGAGGTTGAGTACATTTTCAGAAAATGTTTATTTTTGAGTGAAATATTGCTTGAAACATTTTAAATTGCAAACTGGTCACTAAATATTCTGTGTACAATCATGCCTTCATTTGCTGGTGTTCGATTAATGTAACTAATGGATTAGATAACAGTTTAATCTATTTATCCAGTGAATATTTAGAAACACCTTCACCAGAAATTCATCCTCTAAGAGCCCAGTAATAGAACACAACTGTATGGGCTTAATACGCTGATGTCTGTGTATCACAGGGCCTCAGCTGGTGTGTATGTTGTAAGTGGTGTCCCATGGGAGTTTGGCACTAATGCAGCTTCTCCACGTGCTGCTGATTGGTGGGTTTTAGTTGGTTCTGAGCAGCCATTCTGAACACCCTGCATGCACTCAGTAATGACAGAGGTTAAGGGTCAACACTGAAGACACTGCCAAAGGATAGATGCAGTACAGCAGCAAGCTCAGCACGCTAAAATGAACACTATCCATTATTCTTTCTGATCGACTAAGGAGGTTCAGTCACATCTAAACACTATATTTGTGGTCAATATTTATGACCTATATAGTGGATTTCTTGTCAGATTATTGTCAGATTTGGTTTGGATTCTGAGAGACCCTGTGACTGCTATTATAGCTCAAAAGATATGCTTAATATTGAAAGTTGTTTCTTCATGGCTTTTTTTTTTCAATTTGTGAGAACTGTTACAAGTATCCTGCCAAAAGTGTGGTCTTAGAGACCACAAATAAAAAACACGAATAAATGCAAAAATATTATTATGCTTAGATTTTCTAACAGGTGTTACACTACTGAACATTATTTGTTTTCTTTTTTGCTTTTTCATTATTTTTGCTTAATGCTTTATTTTATTTTATTACAGTGTTTTATCATCAAACAGTAGAATATATATATATATTTAGTTTGGTGGGGTTTTTTCTGCTTAATATTTTCTTTGATATTTTTCAGGATTCTTCGGTGAAGGAAAACACAGCATTTATTATCATTACTGTTATCACATTTTTATATCATAGGGGTCTCTGAAATAAGAGGAAAAAAAGGAAAAAGGAAAGAATAGAATTTACACTAAACACATATTTCTGAACACTAAATTAATATAAATCAATAAGCCCCATGAAGCCATGGTTTACAGTGAATCTATAACAGCTAGGAGGTGATATAAATAACTATAACAGCTAACCCCCTCAGCTGTTGTAAATTCACTGTAAACCACGGCTTCACTGTCCTTATTGCTTTTATAAACAGTTATTCCATATACGTAGTAAGGTTTCACAGAATAAAACAGAACAAATAAAGTGTAATGGTATAAATAATAAGAAAAAAAATATTCTTCCACCAAACTATGTAGTTCCTCAGAAACTTTTGGAAAAGTTTTGGTTCCAACACACAGAAGTAAACAAAGGTGTATGTTTGTAGTGTAATTCACAACAGCTTCGAACATGGCTCAACCAACAGAATCAAGGACCAGAAGTATCCATTTTATAATAAACAATTGTTTTGTACAGAAAATCCAAAATAGTCATAGTCCAAATGTCAGTCATATAAAAGATTTATCAGTGTTATTAATAGAATATTCTACTTATGCGTATGAAACGTATAATCAAACATAAAAGTTAGTTGAAACACAGTGGTTGAGACAGCTCATCAGTCTGATCAGTTGTAGTTTCAGGTGTTCAGTCTGAGTGAGCCGAGCCGTTTGAATCCCACTGAGCCCAACAGCACAGATAAAAGACACCGAGAGCAAGTGGAGCTGAGTGACAGACAGACGAAGAGACACTATCAGTGACAAGGTTCACTGGGGCTAATGCTGGCAGCACGGAAGGACTAAAATAGAATAAAAGACTGCTTTTTAACAAGGGAATATTTTATAGGAAATCACAGGCACCTAAAATCAACAGAGAAAAAGAGAGCTGTCAGAAGAGCGGGAAGGGCAGGAAGAGAAACAGGACGAGAGACAGAACGAGTGTCAAATTTCTCCCTGATGCATGTCCAGGTTGTCAAACAGGAAGCAAGGTTTGGATGTCACGGATCGCTCTGTGGGAGGATGTGACGGCTGATTCTCATGCAGTCAGTGTGTGCATTACTCTTTCTCTGTATGCTGGGAGAACTATGGGAGAGGTGTACATGCATATTTAATTTAACATACAGTTGGAATGCATATTTCTTGAGAGAAACAGTGATATTATAAATTGCAAAATAGAATTTAGGAATAAGAATATAATGTTGTCAACACAATCTATGATTCGACTAAGGGAAATATTTTTATAGTAATCTCAATGCTTGTGTATGGCAATGGATCAGTATAATCTAATGCAGGTGTATCATGCTGTTTAGTTTTGGTGAACATGAAGAGAACAAAGAAAATCAATATTTGGGAGGACTTTATCATTGACCGCTCTCTCAGTCTATCAGAGATAAAGCAGGTTCAGTTTAATGAAAAATCCTATGCAACTTCTAAGAATGACTAGAAAGAACTACTTTCAATTGCATATATGAATTTAGATCAAAAGTGTGTGTTGTTTAAGGGGAAACTCAGAGAATTATATGCAAATGCATGCATTTATTAATTATACACTGTAAAATAAGCTCAACCTACATTACCTTAACTTCCCTAATAATGTTTTTGTTTTGTTTTGTTTGTTTTTGAGAATAAAACATGATCACAATAACATTACATCTAATTGTAAACTGTAACATGAATGCAAAGTTTTATTGTAAAGTATGGCCCTGATTCCTTGTTTGGTTTTTTGCAGGTTGTGTCTTGAGTGTGGCCACATTGTGCATCTGTTTCTCTCTCCAAAATCCTTTTCTCCTCTTTTATTCATAACCTGCAGGGAACAAACCACAGGGAGTCTCTATGTTCACAGACACTAAGGAAAAATAATGACAAAGAAAGAAGGACTGAGATACAGAGAGGGAGAGAGAGACCTATTCTGAGGTCTGAAGGGATTTTGCTCTTATTTGTTAGTGATTTGAGAGATACATAACAAACAAATCCAAAAAAAGGGGGAAAACAGAGAGACTGGTTCATTTGGTTTAAAAAGAAGGCATGGGAAGCTAAATTCTCCTTTGCTGACAGATGTGAGAGCTGGCAGTTCAAACTGAATGCATTTATATTTGATCCAGAAAAAAAAAGAAACAGTCAAAATGTGATATTCACTTTAGAACACATCAAAACAGCAAAGCTCATAGCATTTCAAACTGACATCCAGATATTCACATCCACAGCATTAAGACAATTGTCTGGCTTTGGAAGAGGTTCCAAATATTGAAAATGGGTTTACTTAATCTGAAATTAAAGTTGGTTAACTGGTAATTAGCAATAGTGCACATTAGTGATGGGTACGTGCTTCGCAAAGCTTCATAATATTTTGCGTTTCCAAACAATGGGATACAGTGTGTCCATCGACCTTCCATTGCTTTGTTTATGCAATAACTATTTGAAAATTAAATGGTTTGAAGATATAGTATAAGCTAAGTGATCTCAAGGAAGCTATAAACCATCGTCTAATTAATTGTAACATTTTATTTTTGCATAGTAACGCTACACACAAACATAAAATAATTAGCGACATATAAACCAAACTACACAAAGATGTGAAAAATGTAAAACACTACTGTTGTGTGTCCTTGCAGTGCATTGCAGTGAAGAACAGGAGTCTGTCATAGCTCTCGCACATACATGCATATGCACATACTGTATATACTGTATTTACTGTATGTACAACTGATGAATTTTCCATCTATATATCTATATTGAACACGCGGGCAAGCTTTATTTATAAAGCACTTTGTGCAATATAGATACAACAGAATTGCAAGTGAACAAATGTTTTGACACATGATCGCTGTGTGTAGGTCATCAGTAAATGTGTGGCATTAAAATGCCAGTTTCCCAAATTAAACAAAAGAAATGTTAGTTTTGAATGATGTGTGCAATGTACAGAACTGTGTTTAGAGCTTTGTTAAGTTTAAAGCATGTCATGTGATTATAGTTTTGAAGACTTGGTCTAAAGATTAGGTATACGAGTGAATGGTTTCTCTAAGTGGGCCTCTCTATCGCAGTTACATGTTCATGTGACGTTACATTAAGCATTGTGGTTAAAACAAGTGATTTTAAGCAGAAACACAGTTAGCAGCAAAAAAGAAGTTATTTCACTATATGTGCACACACTGAAAGAGCACTGTTTCTGAGCACTGTCAGAGAAGCGCGCACGTGAAGGCAGTTCTTATAAAGCACAAGAGCATTGTGTTCATTTTTAACACTTTACAGGCCTTAAACTGTTAAATACACACTTGTATGTGTCAAAATACCCGTCTTTTCAAGTAACCTCATAAACATAGTAATTTAGGATAAGTTAGTTTTGGTAATATTATTTAGTAATAAGTGAAAACAAATATCTGAGAAAGAAAACACTTGTGTAACAGTATATTGGATCCGTGCAGCTCTTAAAGTGACAGCAGTCTAATATTCCTACTGTCTGTCATTCATGTGAATCAAACAGCAACAAAGAGGAAATCTCTAACTGCTCTTGATAAAATAAATAAGAATTCAGTAAATTTAGGTTAGTATACATTTTTTGTGATACTGACGCTGGTGACAAGAATTATGAAATGTATATGGTATCAAAAATGTTGATATAATAAAGACCTTATTTAAAGCAAAAATAAATATATTTTTATATATATTGTTATCGTGAAATAAAATTACTCATATTGATATATAAGTTTAGTCATATCACCCATCTTTACATACTGGTAACAGAAAATTCCCTGATTTCTAATTTCTATGTGCAATGCTACATCAACAACATGAAAAGTATTCAAATGCATTCAATAAACTTCTGTTTATTTAAATAGATTGCACATGATTAAATCAGATTTCATTATTTCATTTTAATTAAGTAAATTGAGCAAGCAGCAAATTTATGTTAATTAAATAAATGCAGTATGAACATCTGTTTGTTTATTCCAGTCCTGATTCACAGGCTAGGTTGATTTTGTCACCCAGGGCATAAGGGCTAATGTCTTCTTCTTCTTTTTTTTTTTTTTTTTTTTACAAAATTCAAATAATTATTGTTGAACCTGAGTGGTCTGTGCTGAGACACGATTAAAGCCAGACAGGCTGTTGCACACGGCTGTCACAGTGTCTGAGGGTGATCACAATAACAATGTCTGGGAGTCACCGAGGCCAGAAGTAATAAAGGAGTGTGTCCATTTCTCTCTCTCTTTCTCCTTCGTGCCTTCCAGGTCAGAATTGAGTCCTAATTAAGGGAGAGGAAAGATAGTCTCAGTCTTTATTGCTGGACACACTCTGAAATGAACCCTTTTAAAACCTAATAGGGTCTTTTCACACAGCATTGCACACACTTGATTTAGAAAAATGGTTGTGTGTGTGAGTTTTTCACCCAGTTTGTATGAACGCTGGTGCTTATTGATGACGAAAGACTTCTTTATTACAAGAGCTCCCATCTGAAAACCTCAAGTGCAGTCAGAAAGCACACAAAATAGCCTCTTTATAGAGCATGAAACATAGAATTCACAGAGGAAACCACTGTTTATCAGCTAACCTTGAACATAATAGATACTCTTGAACCCCAGCTATCTGAAGAAATGAATGAACCATGAACTTGGTGCAGATTCATAGTTATTCTAAGCATTTAGCAAAACAAAGTCAATATGGGTGAAATATCTAAATAAATTTCAGCTAAAAATTAATATAAAGAACATGCTATATCGCACTAGCTTCTAATTTGCATAATAAATGATTTAACATGCATAGGCTGAATAATAAAATGTAGGTAATCTTAGCAAAACAGTCAAGACTCCTTCAGTATCTAGCAAAAGAACCTGACACAAGAAACCATAAATCAAAAATAATGAGAATGGTACATGATAAAGAATAAAAATTCTGCTTTTTCGCAGAGAACATTCTTAAGATCAGCTCAGATGTACACTTCATTCATTGATTCGATGTTGTACAGAATATTTTTCTTCACTATACATATGTGCATACATTATACTGTTAAAAAATTGGGCAACAACATGTATACTTTTATGAATTAAAAATCATTCAAACGTGACAGGAGGAAAAATATTTATATTCAAATAAACGCTGTTCTTTTAAACTTTCTATTAATCAGGGAATCCAGAAAAAAATTAGTAATGTTTCCACAAACACATTAAGTAGCACAACTATTTAAATTTTTTTATCAAAATAAGAAATGTTCCATAAGCAGCAAATCAGAATATAAGATTGATTTCTGAAAAATCATGTGACACTGAAGACTGGAGTTATTATGCAGGAAATTCAGCTTTGCAATCACAGGAATGAATTACATTTTAAAATAGAACAAATAAAGTGCATAAGCGACTTTTGAACTGTAGTATACATGAGCAAATGTATGCATTTGTGCGTCAGTGGGTGAAAGAATGTTCTATCCACGTTGCTCGTGTGTGTCAGTCTGCACGGTCACCTTATCCATTTCTTATTATTGAAAATGACACATGGAGACCAGTTCTCTGATATCAGTGTAACTTCCCTGTCCTTCACACTGTGCCTGGTCACAATGTGATCAATTTGCTGACATACTTCCTGTAACTGTTTCATCCAAAGCCAGAATGTCTGCTTCACTTAAAGGGATAGTTCATGTTCCTTATGTCTACTTTAGATAAGAAGGGAAGTTACTGCTCAAACCTGTTATTTCCCACCCAGGGGTTATTGCACTGGAAATTGCAACTGTATGCAGTATAAAAACCAAGAAATGCATCAAACACTTGCAGCAACTAATGTGACCTTTGGAACTGTCAGTGTTATTTTAATGACATAGCGAGAATTGATAGTGACTTCTCATTGGTGTGTGCATGACATTACACACACCAACTATCTAAATAATAATAAAAAAAACATCTAAAAAAAGCCCAAATGTGATATTTTAGCTTGAACTTTCTCTTTTGGCAACATAAAACATGAAATTTCACTTTTAATGAACGCCAGTGAAAACTCTGACCTTCATCAAGTCAACTGCACACTTGAGAGACAACACCAGCCTCCAATGAATATTCATCAGACCAGTACAAAAACAGTTCATTATTCACTTGTTAGTATGCTGTACTAGAATCTGCTCCCCTTTGAGTTAAAAATATTTAATTAATTTCACTGTTGTTTTGTATGGACGCACAAAAGTTTAATCTTTTTTTTAAACTGTGTTTCAAACACTTAATAATTGGAAAAAATGTGAATTTCTAAATGTGAATTCTGTTTGAATATATTTTAAAATGTAATTTATTCCTGATGACGAAGCTGAATTTTCAGCAACATTACCCTAGGATTAAGTAATTTCAGAAATCATTCTAATATGCTAATTTGCTGCTCAAGAAACATTTTTATCAAAGTTGAAAGAGTTGAGCTGCTGAAGACCGTTTTGTGGGAACCATGATACACCTTTTTGTTTGATGAATTCAATAGAACAACATTTATTTAAAATGAAAATCTTTTGTAACATTACAAATGAAGAGTGCCGATCTATCGATCACTTTTGATCAATTTAGTGTGTCCTTGCCAATTAAAAGCATAAATTTCTTTGTTTTGAATCCCAATGACTTTTATTCATACAAAAACAGACTTTTTTATGTGTTCATCTGATGAAAACAAATGCATACAGAGTGAGTAAATATCAATACAATTTTTACACTTTACTCTTCCTTTAAAAAAGTGTAACTGAAATCTTGAATCATCCTCAAGAATGATTCTATATAATATTCATTTTGTGAGAAATTTTGCCAGTAGACCAAAAACCTTTTTTTTTGTCATGTTTTCAACAATTAACCCTTGTGCACTTGATCCTCTTTGAAATACAAAGCACTGCTAGAAAGACAGAAAGCCATTACAGATCAAATCATGAACATTTAATCTGGGAGCTAAATTCCCAAGACACAACTGTTGATTTGAATAATTCATTATGCTAATTGTCTTGGTTTTTAGTAAATATACATACTCTCAGCAACAGAAGACTGATTTCCTCCAGCTGTATGCCTAGCACACAGTTTAAGTGGAAAAGGGATGTTTTGGCCCCAGAGTGCCTCATGAACTTCACATCTCACACGTCAGAATGACCTCAGGCTCCTGCCTGTCACCGCTGATGTGACACGGGCTGTCTCAGAAAACCACTGCCCTCTTTCCATACAGAGCCCTAAATTCTTCCTCCTGACAGAACAAAAGTTGACAGGACCAGTCAACTGATTCAATTATTACAGCATAAATGGATGAAGTGTGATTTGGAGTCAGTGGAAGTGTTAAAGTTGGAACTGTGATTTTATTTGCACAGCGTGGCCAGCTGTCTCTCCGAGCCTGACCAAGTTTCAACACATTTCATAAAGCCAGTCAACCTTGAACCGTTCAGTGGTAACATCTATGAGATCTAATTGGATTTTCTTACACACACAAGGAAAAAGTGAGAAAAATATATTTTTACAGTAACCAGACTGTTATCAATATGGGGTCAATATTAGACAAGGATCCTATATAATAGCCTACACGCTCCAGGAAATTCCTAATTAGAATTAACTGTTATTAAAAATACAGATGAATATCTCAAAGAGTGCAGAGACAACTAAAAGCTAACTATATAAACAATAAAGCAAATAGAATTGCATTATCTATCTATCTATCTATCTATCTATCTATCTATCTATCTATCTATCTATCTATCTATATCTGTCTATCACTTAACTGGTAAAATAGGTTGTTTCATTGCATGAACAGCAGCACTGATGCAGTTGTAGTCAGTAAATGTAAACAGAGAAAAACGAAGGTAGGCTACTCACTTTCATGCTTGGACGTTCCCCATGTGTGCCGCGGAACTCCGGGACTTTTGATTATTGCTCTCCCGGCGGATTTTAACGCATCCATGCTGGAAGGTGTCTGCAGAGCAGGTGCAGAGCTCTTCTTTGGTGCTCACTGTGGGAATGGGGAAAGTAGAGTAGCATGCAGCGAGTAATGGAGCGAGTGGACACGAGCAGCCTATAGACACCAGCTCACAGTCCTGTATCTGTACAGTAACATTAACCCTTAACTGCCTGACTGACTGACGGAGATCCACGAGCTGCTCCCTTCACACACAACCGCTGACATTTCATGACTGATCAAATGAGAAGAACAGTCCTTCGAACTTGGAGCGAACATATGGTCATTTTGTGACCAACGAAAACAAAGATTTTAACAATGTAATTTAGGCTATATGTTATTATCGGTTTACGCATTATTTAGTTATCTATTTATTTGGATCAAAAACATATTTGAACTTGTGTCTCACGTGTTGTGTGTCAACCCTGTTACCAGTTTCCTCTTATTAAATTTTCCAAAAAACTACATCATAGTTTTAAGAAAATAAATGTTTCTCTCATTTTTATTAGGCTACTTTATGTATTGTAGCTACTGGATGATCTGAAATAGTCAACCCTGTTACAATGATAACGTGTAGTAAGCAACTTTTCACAGCTGAATATATATCTGTTGTGCCCCCATGATGTCATGCATATTGTATAACAGCCATCATAATTCCCATTCCCATCCATTCAATGAAAAAAAAAAAAAAAAACTCATGATAACATTATCATAGTTTCAGTACATGAACAATTGCTTTCAATGAGCAATTGTTTTCTCCTTTCTTATATTATATGTTTACGTTATAGTTATGTACAATCAATGACCAATGCTGATTGGTTGTACATTCTTTTTTTCTCTTGTTTTGTCGTTTGTTTTGTTAGGTTTGCAAGAAATGGACGATTTTGAACAGTCAACCCTGTTACTTTGATTTATAACATTTGACTACTGAAAACTGAATATTTGTTAAAAAAAAAAAAAAAAAAACTCCTGGTAGTTTCATGACCTTGAGCACTGTTTTTTTACTGTTAAATTACTGTTCTGAAACAATGTCCAATAAACAATAAAATATTATCATCAACAAATAAAGCATCTTCACATTGTGCCCCTAAAACTTTTTTATGGTCTGGTTTCGTTAGTTAACTTATTCTGTTAAAGTTCTGAAAGGTTTCAAAGAACAGCTTTTAAACATGAACATATATAAAAACATATATAACTAAACATATTAAACATATATAACTCTGAACTTCTTGGATTTCCTATTGGACTCCAGATTCAGCAGGAACAGAATAATTGAAAAAGTGTGTTTTTAGAGGTGTAGCGCCCTCTGTCTGTGTCTTATAGAAATGGTGAGATAGAGGTTTAAATAGAATTTACATAAAATAACATCCCACCAAAAAATGAAAATGAAAAATATTGAACAAACGAGAATGAAACAAAGCAGTCTCCGTTCTCCCAGTCAACGTTCAATACAAATCTTTTTTATTGACATACTGTTCCATTCATTGTTTCCAATCTGCAGTGCAGCTATGAAAGTTCATCTTTGGAAACTCCTGGAGGTCTTTTACACTTTAAACAGGGTTATCCTCTGCTCATTTTTTGAATAGGAAAGAGGGGGAAAGTTTGTATAAGAGGCCTGATCTAGCATTCTGAGTTCCTCCATTGATACTGAATGTCAAAATACCAGGAGTCTAGACATTATACAACTGTTGGCTCTGGGGTACCAATACAAGGAATTAATTAGTAAGCTGAAACTGTCAGTGTAGATGTTTGAGATAAGGTGCTCTCTTTAGTTAACAGGCTTGATTCAAAAACAAAAACCTTTACTGCAGAAATAAAGATCTAAAAGTGAACAGAGGGAAACAAGATCCTCAGTTTTCGGAGCAACATGATGTTTATGTTCCCTAAAATCAGCAGTTTTAACCTAAGATTATCATAATCAGGACATATTAAAAACAGTATGATACGGAAGGCTAATTCTAGACAGATTTTGCTACTCTTTTGTGAAAATGCAACAGTTTGCAAATTGCATAATCCAAATGAATGGAGGGAAAAGCCCATTACCCAAGTTAGCATTAGCCTGCAGAACAAGACTTACTGCATTTCACCATGTTGCTAGTCACATAATATGTCAAGGTAGCAACTGTGGCAGAATTAACCATGCTATTAATCCGTACTTTAATTATTTTGCCTTTATCCCCCCTATGGATAAACTGGGGGATACGAACCATACGGTCATTAGATAAAAGGGTACAGCTAAAAGAAAAGCTAACTGAATAAATTAAACAGACCAGCATCCAAACAGGCACTGTTTCCTATAGAACACAGTATAAAATTGATTAGCACTCCTCAAACTCGTTGACAAACATGCGCTTGGTCATTTGAGTTTAAATGATCGTCTTTAATCCACTCCGTAGCATTTTGGCAGCAGCCCTGGCGTCTCATCTTCAGCTCTCCCTCTCTTTTTTCTTGCACGCTCTCTGTGTGTTGGTTTCCATGTCGCTGGCTCTCTGTGTTTGCAGGCAGAGGCTGGAAGCACCCAGTGGGAGTGTAGGTGGGCCGTGGAAGCAGTGGTTTGCCAGGATTTGCTCAGACGCTGTCTATCTCAGGAACTGACACGGGGTCGGTGCTCCCTGCCTGGTGAGAGGCGCACCGAGGTTCACAGGGCTGGCTGAGCGATTCTGCAGACAGGCTCTTGCTAGACAGAATACTGCTAAGACTCGGCTTCCGGCTGTCCCGTGGCTGGGTCTCGATCTCCACACGGACCTCAATATTAGTCCCTTCCCTGCTGTAAACAACAACAATAAAAAAAAAACTTTAGGAAAAAAATTATAAGGAAATGATGGTGTGATTTATGCTCATTTTTTAAAACCCTATCTGATCACTTAAACATTTCACATGCAATAACACATATTTACATGATTATGAGCTATATTAAAAAACATATATTTCTGAGGAGATACTGTATAAATGCCAGGGCCATATTCATATCATTATGAAATTAGAAATCCTGAATAAAAGAACTAAATATTTGTAAAAAAGAAAAAAAAAAAAATGTCGTTCAAAAGTTTGGGGTCAGTATTTATTTGTATTTTTTTAACAAATGAAAACTTTTATGCATCAAAAGTGACAGTAGCGTTTATAATATTACTAAAGATTCATGTTACCTTCTATACATCAAAGAATCCTGGAAAGTAAATAAAATAAAATATGAAGCAGCACAACTGTGCACAACATTGGAAATAATAAGAAACATTTCTTGAGCATCAAATCAGCATGTAATGATTTCTGAAGGATCATGTGACACTGAAGACTGGAGTAATGATGCTAAAAATTCAGCTTTGCATCACAGGAATAAATTACATTTTTAGAATTTATTAGAACATAAACTAACATTTTACAATTTTACTGTTTTACTGTATTTTTATTGAAATACCTGCTGCCTTCACAAAGATAAGATACTTATCTTACCCCAAACTTTTGAATAGTATTGTATAGATTTAAACAGAACTGCTTCAATACTTGAATAATATAAAATAATAATAAAAAATTCATGAAATTAGCTGACCTCAGAGCGAATGTTTGTGTGCTGCTGAAGGCACACTCCTCAGCTACATCCACGTCATCTGACTGAACAACCTGCACTTTGCTATCAACATATCCATCATGAGGAGGTTCAACTAAGCCCTTTTCTTCAGACTGGACCACACTGGTGCTGGGAAGCGGCATCACTTCCTCCACGTTCACACTCACTTCCTGTACGCCTCCGTCAGATAGAGCTGGGTTGGTCTGACCAGTCCAATGATCACTGACTACATGAGAAAATAGAAGATCTTCAAGAGAAGTTTAAATGTCATCAGATCAGGCCAAACTGTGAGCTTAATGTTACAAAACTAATCTTTCTGCACTACAGTTACAATGTTTCAGATACAAACTTGTACTGAGTAATTAGCAATACAGTAGGATTGTTTTATTGCAAACAGTGTTGTGAGTAATGTACAGTATTAAAAAAAGTATTTATAATCTAAAGCTACAACTAGTAAGCTACACATATTACTAACATGTAGCTGACTACAGAGAATTGGTTAAACTACAGTAAAGATACGCTTAAAAGTAGTTAGTTAAAATTAAAAACTAGCTAACCACAGTAAATATTTTTAAGGTGGTTAAACTACAGAAAAGATACTAGATTATAGACATTAGATTACAAACAGTTAGCTACACTAAAAGCTAGCAAAAATAACTACCTACAAAGAAGCTGTTCAGTGTGGTTAAACTACAGCAAAGATACTCTTAAAATGAGTTATTACACTAAAAACTCCTAGTAAGAAGTAGCTAACTACAGCAAATCTGTTTAAGGTGGTTATACTACAACAAAGATGATCTTAGAAGTAGTTAGTTACACTTAAAAACTCCTAGTAAAAATAGCTAAGTAAATCTATTTAAATCTATTGAAATCTTATTTACAGAAAATATACTCTTACAAGCTTCACTTTAGCTAGAATAAAACTACAAAGAAGCTGTTCAGTGTGGTTAAACTGTTAATACTCTTAAAACTACTACACTAAAACACAAAAAAACTTAAAACTTAGTAAGAAGTACTACAGTGAATCTATTAAAAGTAGTTCAACTACAGCAAAGCAACTCAACTACAGTATTAGTAATAGCCAACTTCACTGAAGCTATGTATAGGACAGTGATGCGCAAGTTGATCCAAAATGAGCGGGTGCCTGCGGTTACGAGTCATCCAAAAATATTTTTTAATGATATTCGGGTCGCGGTCGGTCGGGTCGTTAATTTATATAGTACTAGACACAGTTTTGAAATACATAGGCGTACACTTTATTGGTTGAATAACTGACGCGAAGATGACGCATGAGCTGGTGGAAATTTTGATTCTAAGAGATTCGTTCATTTTCAGTTAGTTCACCAAAATGATTTGTTCAGATTCGTTCACTGATTCGTTCACTGATTCGTTCACTGACCATTTCTTCATGTTACACGAAATACGCTACAGCAAGTAAAAAAAGAGTGTCTTATGTGTTATGTCTTAAGTCAACGAACATATTCACTTGTGACAGAAACTGATTTGGCTTTATTAAAATGTGTGCATAATCGCATTCAATAAATAAAGTCTAAATAAGTTGTTCAGATGAACAAAGCAACGAGATTTTCGTACATAATTATTTTAATTGTTTGGTCAGATAGTTCATATATTATATATTCACATTCATAAATCGGGGATTAAACGTGGAGTTATGTTCTTTATGCTAAATATCCAAACAAGCGTATGTGCACAGTAGGCTACTGCGCTTTGTGAGATTGAAATGCTAAATTGCCGACTAACCTGGTATACTCTCATTCATTTCACTCACGAATGACATGTACCAGTTCATTCAAAGTTCTTGAACGAAAAGATCTCTCAATCTCATTCAGACTCATGAAACTCGTTCAGTGAAGGGTGTATTCGTTCACTACATTCAACAAATCACATGCCCGTCACATCTCATACTTGAAGGCTATTGGCTCGAGGTTGAGTAATTCTTTGACAGGATAAACGGTTCACAGATACCCTCATAATATATTGTAGCTCGCGCATGCAATGCAATAGCGCTACGATGAGCATTTACTACTTTTAAAAAACGCGGTTCAGGAAGCGGGTCGGGTACAATATTTTCTTTTTCTTTTTTTGTGGTCCGAGTTGCGGGCGGGTTTGTTGAAAACGTCGGTCGGGTGCGGGTTGTTTATACACTGACCCGCGCATCACTGGTATAGGAGGAAATATATTTCTGTATACTCTAATATCTGTGTTATATTATCTCTGTATAATTGTATCAGCCATATCAGGCACAAAAATAGGAATCTCAGTATTAAATGGCTAGTTAAATACCTTCTCATTTCTACCTTCTAAAAAAGCAATATGTCTAATGCAACTGAACTACTGTCAGGCTACTGAAAAAATACATTTACACAATTAGCAGTGGCACAACATTTAAGTTAACTGTAAATGTATATTCATATAGGAAAATTTGAGGAAGTTGGACTCACAGTTGGCCAGATCTTCCAGCTGTATGTTCCGTACTTCAGGAGGGTCAGTTTGTGGCCTGCACCAGCCATTACGACACAACGACATGGGAACAACCCCGTAGACGTACGTCAACATAAGAGGCACCCCCACCCCTTCAAGCACAAAAAATTTACTTAGAATTATTTATAAGGTATCAAAAGATTTTCATGATTATTAATTACAGAACAAAATGTATAAGTATACAAGAATACATAATGAATTACTCAAATCACCGACATATTTAGCTCAAAATTGAACTTATTTTCAGATGAATTATGTTAAACAAGGAAAAGGGGCAAGAATGCACATAATAGCAACATAAATACACAGAGGCATAATGCTAGCAGCAAAGACAAGGTCAACGCACAATAAGAGAGACAAAAGGCCATGATCCTCCTGGTTCTGGATAGGAACAGAGTGGCATTGTTGATGGGGACATTGAAGGGGACAAGGCCCCTCTGTGGCTCTCCTGAGGAGAGGTCAGAGCTGCAGAACAGACAGGGCTATTCAGAGGGGAGAATGAGAGGCAACACAGGCTTTGGGTTTGCAAGGAGAGCACAGAGTAGTGAATGTGCTGCGCTCAGGACTTCACGCTATGCCATGGAGATCACTCTGACATTTTAGTTGCAGCCGGCTGCTGTAATCTTCCCCTCCCCGCTCTAGCTCTCACAGGAATGCCAAAGCAGAAGATAGATGAGTCATCAGAGATGACCGGGGCAGTTGCCGTGTGTATGTGCGTGCATGAATGAAACAGCTGCATGGACATAAATAAGCTTAAATGCATGCAAAATGGATGTTAAAGGATTAGTTCATCCCTCACAAAATATTGGTTATTTACCCTCAAGTTATTCTAAAGCCATTTAAATTTTCTTGCTTTTGTGGAACATAAGAAACCTTTAATAATGGCCCAGTTGCTATTATCCATACAATTACAATTAATGGAGATTTTTAAGCTTTAAAAACGTTTAAGCTGTATAACAGATGCAAATGCAATATGAAATATGAATGAAATATCATAAACGCGGTCTTCCAAAGTCATATGATAGCTTTGTATGATTAATCGACTTCAGAATATGTTGCTATTCACCTGAATCATGATAAAAAAGATCTGGATTAACATAATTGTTCTTAAATTTCCAATGAATAATGTCTCTATTTTAGCCTGTTTCTGCTTCAGATGACCATTTAGGCTTCACAGAAAAAGGTCGTACGGGTTTGAAATGATTTTTAAGGGTGTTTTTTTAAAGTTCTACCTTTCTTATTAAATGTCTCAACTGAGAGGCAAATTAGATTCATTTGTCTGAACTCATGCCAGAACAATCAATATGCTTATTTCAGCATCTTTAAATTTACATAACCCAATAATACGACCACTAAAGTGCTCCTTGACTTCTTAATATCCCTATTCCGCACATTCAGTTATATAAACACAGACAGACTTTTAGTGACAGTAGTGAATATTGAAACGAAAGCTTTGTGCATTGTGTTAAACATATGCATAGCAGTATGTATAGAAGTAATAAGTACTAACCACAGTGTTTTACATGTTCATCATGTTATATGCAACCAGCAAGGTGGATGGATGATTTTCTTACCCACAGTAATGGCTGCTATGACTGGAGACACAAAAACAGACATCATGACCCCACTGGCCACTGTCAGATAATGTTTACTTCCTGAGATATTGTTTTTCTTACAGCGACCATGAACCTGGCAAGCAAACAGATACAAACTTAAAGTCTGTTCAGGCATACAAGCATAAAACGTAAAATGTCAAATGTCTTTTCACTTTATTTTTTCTCACAAATTTTAAATAATAACGATGTTCATGGATAAACCATTTATAATAAACATTGTGATAATCCATGAAAGAATAAGAATTGTACATTTTGAGATCATGGCGATTTTAAAAAGGCAATATATCTGGTGTTGGTTCTTGAGGTCCTGAAGAGCATAATGACATCCATGAAATAAGAGCAAAGTGAAACTCTCTCTCCCTATTTTGCAAACATTTTCTATATCACATTTACTGTCTGTTTGAAGGAGACAGGTCTGGTGGATTTACATAAATTTACATATATGCTTTCTGCAGCACTTTTCTTATAATTAGCAAACTGCCAAGGGCATGACCTTGTCTTATTATCATCCCAGAGCTATTTAATGGTCACTGGATGCATTTCATCAAAGAGAGGACAAAATAATGCAGCAAACTTTAGGTCTTTACCTTGCGGCCCATATAAATCGGGATGCCCACAATAATGACTGGTATGGCAATGCCTGCTATAAGTGAGATCACCACCGGAGCCCCGAGCAGCATGCCGACCTGCCACAAAACCTTGCGGGTCTGCGACCACGGCTTCTTTCCCCAGAAAGTGCAGCCTGAAGGACTGTGAGGAAGATAAATTCAAGTATTTTATATACACTCACACAGCTGTGGCATGTAAATGATATGAGGTTAAAGATAAGACAAGGAATATTAGCCAATAAAAGCCAGACACACACACACACACACTGTCTCATTGAATCAATATTTTATGGTCTCATCCTCGATTAGTCTCATGCACCGCCTGGGTGAATTACAATCCTCTATGGTCAATGTCACTTCCTGTTCTGTTCAGTGTGGTTAAATATTAAAGGCTACTATCTTAAAGGGATAGTTCACCCAAAATGATAAATCTGTTATTAATTACTCAACCTCATGTCATTTCAAACCTACAAGTCCTTCATTCAACACAAATTAAGATTTTTTTTTATAAAAGGCAGTAAGGACAAAACTTTGCGCACAAAAGCTATTCTCATAGCTTCATAAAATTATGGTACAACCACTGATGTCACATAGACTATTTTAACGATGTCCTCACTATCTTTCTGGGCCTTGAGTGTGGTAGTTACATTGCTGTCTACGAGGGTCAGAAAGCTCTAGATTTCATCAAAAATATCGTTATTTGTGTTCTGAAAAATAAAAATTAATTAAAGTAAATACACTTATCTCAATGCTTCAAATGTCGCCTTTTTGTTGGAAAAAAGGACTTTAATACAAATGTGGTGTCACATGACAAAATTTGACATGTGTTGTATTGTCTTAAAGGCATAGTTCACCCAAAAATAAAAACCTTTAGTCACCGTCATGTCTTTTCAAACTTGTGTGACTTTATTTCTATTGTGAAACATAAAGAATATATTTTCTCTTTTTTGGCATTTTTGCCTGTATTATGATAGGACAGTTTATATCTGACAGGAAGTGAAGTGGGAGAGAGAGGGGGGCGGGATCGGGAAAGGTCCTCGAGCCAGGATTCAAACTCAGGACACCCGTAGCACTATATTTTGAAAACATGAAAATCAAAGGTTTCAAAACAACACTGACTCGCTGAAAAACATAAAAGATTAAAAAAAAACTCAGACATGTTTCAAAATATCTTCTTTTGTCTTCCTCAGAAGAAATAAAGGCACACAGGTTTAGACTGACATGAGGGTGAGTAAAGGAGAAAAGAGAATTATTTATGTATTCTGTCATTTCATAAAAATATTTCTCCGCCCGCCTGGAGCCTAGCAGAATGAGATGTTCATTAAATTAAGAACCCTGCTTCTGGCAAATTATAAGGGTTGGGTTGCACGGAAAGGGAAATGTGAACAGAGATTTGTACTGATTAATTGATGAAAGTCGGTGCTGGCTAGCATCCAAGAATGGCAAAATCTAGCAGAACTCAGCTTTAGTGCATCGATAGCTCAGTGAAACGGGTACCAAAAGTCACTATTTTAAAGATCAGACTTCTGAAATGGCTCAGCTTCTGCAAGACTTGATTAAGAGTAATCGAGCAAATCTGATCATCTGTAATGTTCATGAAGTCGGCTACACAAGCAACTCGGCACAAACTCAGAATTGTAGGGCCAGAAAAACATATCTGACATTCTTGTGCTGCAGAATTACCTGTTTAGCTTGGACTGAATGTGTCCGAGAGTAGCTTAATAACAGATCACAGACTCTGCTGGTGACTACTGGTGATGAATGTGGGCTAAGTGCTTGCAGACAAATGTCCTATATTTGTCAGTGAAAGCTCTGCACACTGAATAAATGATCTAATTCTGCAATTAGAGATCATACAGTTGTCTACAATAACTTAATCAAATAATAAATGCACGCAGATTTAAAAGCAATAAGAGTTTCATTTACGCACACCCACAGACCAAATTGATGACCAGACCTTAGCCATTAATCAAAGATCTGGCTACGTGCAACTACTCTAACTGTAACTTGATGACTGGGTGTATTGTGTGTGTGTGTGTGTGTGTGTGTGTGTGTGTGTACCTGAGGTAGTGCACATCAGTTATCTCCTGCATGCACAGCCAACAGAACTGACAAGCACAGACTGTACAGTTCATTCTGTTGCAGCTGCCATCATTAGTCTTCATGATGTAGGCACCACAACGTGGACAGGGCTTGATCTCCTCTGCATCTTCAAGAATAAAAGCAGAGCAAACATCTTAGCTGGTGGACACCAAACAGGTATCAGGTTAGACCCTCAATGTTTGTGCCATACCACCAGGCTCCTCGTTGAAGACGTAGAGCGTGGAAACATCATTGGCTCCTGACGTGTGGCGAGCGCGCTGACGCCTGGCTTGGTCACAAGTCTGATCTGGGTGCCACAGCTGGCGGCAGTGGTAGCAGAACTCGGTTTCACAGCCTTCCCGACCACAGCTCAGCTTGGGACACTCGGCACAGCCATAAGCTATCACTGCATAGCTAATGAATTGTAGAAATAAAAGGAGATTAATTAATTAATATTTACATTTATATTTAGATTTGACCCTGGACCACAAAACGAGTCATAGGTAGCATGGTTGATAAAACATTTTATGGGTCGAAATTATAAATTTTTCTTTTATGCCAAAAATCATTAGGATATTAAGTGAAGAATGAAGATATTTTGTAAATTTCCTACTGTCAATATATCAAAACCTAATTTTGGATGAGTAATATGCATTGCTAAAAACTTAATCTGGACAACTTTAAAGGCAATTTTATCAATATTTAGATTTTTTACAACCTTTCTTAAATATATACATATAAATATACACAGTACACACACACATATATTATGTAAACACTAAGTTTTATTTTGCACGTGATTAATTGTGATTAATCGATTTGACAGCACTAATTAAAAATAATTAATAAACAAGAAAGCTCATGTGTGGGAACTTCTGGGTTTACCATATTTACCATTAATTTACCATTATTTATTTGGGAATATTGAACTATACAAAGTACATATAGTCACTATCCACAATATACTGTATATAGATTTTTTTGTATTGTGACACTACACTCTGTTACACCCCATTAATCAATATGTAAAACACATAATTGTATATTGTTATTATTTTGCACCACAGCCACAGTAGTAAAGAGAGGATGCTCTTGGGTCCATGTAGAGAGACTGCAGGTGATACCTAATACTATCTTGTTGACAAGAAATGGCAAACAGCCACGGGTTCCCATCACTAACCTGATCTGGTTACCATTAAGAAACATAACACAAGCCTAGAGGACTATACATAATGCACCACAGAGGAGCACGTGCTTCACGCTGCAGTGCGTGTGACACAACGATTCTAGCAAAAACCAGCTTCACATGGTTTTTAGCGGGTTGACACTAGTTTAGATGGGGGATCTACCTACTGGTTTGACTGGGGATGACCTAGTACACCATTTTTGTCAAGGTGATCAGAGCTGATACACCACCTTGGCTAAACTATGGAGAAACCATAGTCTGAGAAACTACAAGCAACCAGAAAAAGAACAAGACCACAACTTTTTTGAGACTTCCCCCCCCCCCAGGAGTACTCATTCTATTCAAATTAAAACAATTTCTTCTCACTAGTAATTATGTTTCTTGCAAACAATTCCACTGAGTATGTCAGCAAAGTAATCTTAACCTACTGTGCCTAGAAAAAAATATACAGTATCGATACCATACGAGTTATTCCTAATCAGGTTTTTATGAACTGTCTGCTCACTTCAAGTTAATATTTAAACTCACAATCAAATCAAATAAAAATATTGACATTGTTAAATGTCATTTTTGGCAAATCTCAAAATGAATATCCATTTTCAGACCATACCTGAAAATCTTATGATGCTTAAACTCAATTGTACTGTAGCATTTAAAACAACTGATATAAAATGTTAGTTTTTAATTATAAAAAAATCTGTTATATTGTAATTATTTAATATGTTGTATTTACAAAATTGTCTAGAATTTTAATATTGGCCATAATGTAAAAATAATGATGTGCCAGTATCGGCCCTGGAATATTACTTCTATAATCTAACAATAAAATTCAAATTTATATTTCAACAATCTGCCATGATAAATTCTTTGCACTTTTTTTGTAACATTTTTAATTAAAATTACAGATTTGTGTTGAAATGCCAGAAATTATTATGACATTAAGATGTTTTAGACAGTAATATAATATGTTGTTATATTTTATAATATGTAATACAATAGTAATATGTCAAAATATGTAATAAAGTAATATAATATGTTGAGTGAAGTGGTAAATCAAATGGTTTAATAATATTCCTCAATAATGGTACCAACGTGTTGCTTCTGTACTCTTCTGTAAACTGTCTGGTTTGGGTTACACCACATTATTATTATTATTATTAATAATATTTTTACTAGTTTTTTCTTTAGTCTTACTGATCTAAATGTTCTTTCTGTTATCATGTTATAATGGACCACAAAGGGTAAGGGTCATACATCAACTGAAAGCTGAATAAACATGTTTTCCATTGATGTATGTTTGTAAAGATTTGACAATATTTGGCCAAGATACAACTATTTGAAAATCAGGAATCTCAGGGTGCACAAAAATCTAAATACTGAGAAAATAACCTTTAAAGTTGACAAAACGAAGTCCTTAGCAATGCATATTACTATTCCGAAATAAAGTTTTTATATATCTATGGTAGGAAATGTACAAAATATCTTCATTGGAACATAGTGGATGTGCTTCATCATTGTGCTGCATTCAGTCATTTTTATGTTCTAACCTGCAATCTGGCGCCGGGCACCAGCGCGTGTCTGGGTCAGCAGCCAGAAAGCGGCGCAGCTGAAACTCTTCGAAGCGCTCTAGCAGTGCACCGTCATCCAGGATGGCACGGACATCGGGCAGAGCCAGAGCTTCAGGGCACTGTGGGCAGGCGATACCCACACGGCTCTCTGAGATCTCGATGCGTAGGTATTGGCGCAAACAGTCGGTGCAGGCACGGTGCTGGCAGGAGGACAAGCGAGGGAAGTGGGCGCGTGGTTGACTCAGGAGGCAGAGCGGGCACTCGACCAGGTGCTCCAGCAGCTGCTCCTGACTGGAGGAGGACAAGGACAGTACACCCATTGAGCCACTGCTCCCACACTCTGCACCTCCCTCGTCATCTCCCACTCCACCTCCTTCCCCTTTCCCAGGATCTCCTCCATCCCTACCGCCCTTTAATCCAACATCACTGTGAGCCGGGTCCTGAGAGGAAAGACAAAATTACTGAGGACAGTAATGAAAGTTAGGACTTTTTCTTAGTCTAATGAAGATTAGCCACACTGTATTTTAAACCTAGTCCAGAGCATTCAGAACCTCAGACTGAGCAGAAGTTTCACCTTCCAACAGGACAGTGACCCTAAACACAGAGCAAGAGTGGCTTCTAGACAACTCTGTGAACGTCCTTGATTGGCCCAGCCACAGCCTGAGCTTGAACCAAATCAAATATTTCTGGAAAACCCTGAAAAAAACTGAAAATGTGCGTCTGCCTCCATCCAACCTGACAGAGCTTGAGAGGTGAAGAGGTGAGGAGACGAATGGCAAAATAACTGCCAAATGAAGATGATCAAATCTCTTCACATCATTCCAAAAAAGATTTGAGGCTGTAATTGGTGCCAAAGGAGCGTCAACAAAGTATTGAGCAAAGGCTGTGAATACTTATGTACATGAGATTGTTTCCCCCTCATTTTTTTTATATAAATTTGCAAAGATGTCAAACATTGTCATTATGAGTATTGTTTGTAGAATTTTGAGGAAAATAATAAACTTTTTGGAAAAAGGCAGTAACTTAACAAAATGCGGAAAAAAAGTGAAGTGCTCTCTGGATGCACTGCAGGTATGTTAACATTATTATTAAATAAAAATAAAAATAAAACAATTAAATATAAATAAATGTTTTTACTGTAAATTTAAATTAAATCCATAAAACCTAAAATGCTGCTACCATATTTTTTTTCAGTGTAGCTTGATGAAAATTGTGTGTTTTTATCTAATAATAAAATAACAGTCTACCCACTCTATTTCTTGCCAAAAGGAACAAGAAGACACTCCCAGTAAAACAAATTAGATAAAATGGTTCAGGGGAAGGGATATGAACATCATGGATATAATTCTTCCACTCATTTTGAACACTTTGGTGCCCCACTGAAAGTGGTCCATACGAAGGCCCAAATGTCCAGTGAAGGTAGATTTAATTTCATTGTATGGAGAAGAGCAGCTTGCACATTTTAATAAATATTTCCTTTGGTGTTCCGTCGGGACAAAGCCATACAAGTTTGACAGATGAGGACAGTTTAAAGTGAATGAATATGTAAACCGATTGGAATGACCAAATTTTAGACATGTGAGATTAAACTTTCTTTCTTTCTTTCTTTCTTTCTTTCTTTTCTTTCTGTCTTTCTTTCTCGATCAACAATCTGAGGGGGCATGACTGACTGAGCATGATGTTTCTAAAAGGAATTAAGATGATAAAGTGTCTACCAGGTGAAATGAAGCATTACCCCAAGCTGCTTCCAGAATACAGAAATTAAACTGAAACGGGTTACAGAATAAATGTAGATGTGGTCTTACTTGTTCCACATGCTCATGCTCATTGGGTGTGAGAGTAATGGCCACTTCCTCCTTGTTCAAAGTCCCGGTGGGCTTCTCAATCTTGGGGTCAGATTTGGGCTTTCGGCTGAAGAAGCTGAGAAAACTGAGAGACTGTGACTGCTGCTTGGGTCTCTTCATTGTACAGAGCTGGACAGTCCAGCCAAAACAGCATGAGCGGATCGGGCCCCTTTTGTTTGTGTGTCTCTGTTTGTTGCTTATGGTCTGACGCTGAACACAGGCAGAGAGACCATTGTGAGAGAGTACGAAAATTTTCCACAACAGAGTTCCCTGATTAAGGTCATCATTGTTTTCTTCTCACATGAAATGTTTTCTGTTCCTTCAGTTACCCAAAATCACCACAAATGTTCATCCCTGAAAGGAAAAACATAAACAGATTTATGAGTTGTGAAAGTAAGATTGTTGCAGAAAACATCTCTCAGTGCACATCCACTTAAAACTTTGGGGTCAGTAAGATTTTTTAAATATTTTTTGAATTACTTTTATTATGCTCACCAAGGCTGCATTTATTTGATTAAAAAGTATTATTAATTAAAAAATATTATTACAATTTTAAATAACTATTTTCTGTTTTAATATATTTTTACAAAATGTAATTTATTCCTGTGATTACTTATCAGCTTTTTGCTGAAAATTATTCACCATTTGACATTTTACAAACTGAACTATATCCTAAATTAAACAAATATTTATTATAGAAAAGTGTATTCAAGTCACTGTATCAATGAACTGAATTCTAATGAATTAATGAACAGATCTGGACAAAGATGAGCATCACATCATTGACCCCACAAACAATTTATAAAAGAATCAGCCTTATAAACTATTTCCATCTTGTCCCTCAGTTCCAAGCCAGGTGTGACTGATTAATAAGCTACAAACAGATGTTTCCAAAGACCTTGATTATTTTCCTGGCTTGTATTCCACCCACACACAAAGACACCTGTGTACTGCATGCTTTGACTGAGAGGGAGTTATTGTGTGCTATGGAGTAACGTAGCTCGTGGAACGGAGAAGTCTAAGCTCTATTTTATCCCGATACATGATCGTGTGAAATGAATCTCGCAACTGGACCACACACTATTACACTCATATCAACAGTCAACATGTAATGGAGAAGGAGGTGTCAGACAGACGATATATAGTCCAGACTGACTTCTTTTCCCTATGGAAGGATTCGGAGGCTCCAGTGTGGGGGTGGGGGTTTTACTTTCAATTCTTAATGCAACCCTCTTTGAAAAGAAACACTCTTGTGGTGAACCAGACGTGAAGATGGACAGTGATGCACCTGGCAGACACCACACCAGCTAACATCATTACAGAGGAACATCACGTTCAAGCGTTTCAAAATTGAACAGACAAACTGTATCTAGCTTTAAAATCTGATCTCAGTTGACCAGTGCTAGTATTGTTTACTAGCACTAAAACTAAAACTATTAAAAAATGAAAACTGAAAGATGAAATAATATATAAATACTAGAGGGAAAACTTTCTAAATATTAGAATTACTTAACTGTTAATTACTTAACTTTAACTGGAATAAGAAGGCTAAATAGAATTATGTAATTTATAATGTAAGTTAATTTATTAACTAATAAAAATGACCAAAGCATAAAACAAAATGACTAACATTTAAACTACTGTAAACTAGTGAAAACGTGAAAACAGAAAATATACAAATAAAAAATGAATCAAAATATGATATAAAAGTAGTACAATTGTACATAAACTATGCTAAAATAACACTGCATTTGGCAAGCTGTCCAGCTCTTTTGCTGTCTAAGCATACAAACCACTAAATGATTCAAGAATAAAACTAAAAAAAGAAAGCACATAATCACGAGGATCGATCTCGTTCAGGCATTACAAAGACAGCTTTGACAGCTTTTGAGGTCTACCAGTAAATCTAAAAAACCTGTGAATTAAATTAAACATAAATCATATTTAAAATTTATAATAATATTTAAAAAATAAAACATTAAGATGCTTGGTAAAAAGCAGTACTTTAAGCATTATGGTCATTAGAAAAAAAATGGTAATATGAGAAAATCAATGACTTATTCTTCTTGTCGTAATGGGTCTTCATAATAACTACATTTCTTACACTTAACCTTGCTAAAAACAATGTCGAGAAAAGTCTTAAGAAATACTTATTAAATCCCTCTGCAAAAAACCTAAAGATCCTGTAAAGATCAATATTTTGATCTCAGATAAGCAGCATCAGCCCCCTCTGGCAGCATTACGTAATTAAAGTGAGGGTCTGTGTCTTGTCTTAGACTGCCCCATTACTCAACAGAACAGAAACCAATAAAGAGGAAAGACATATAATACCAAGGTCATTCAACACGCTGACAAGCAGGGTTTTAAAATGCACTGGACCAACCGTTAAGCATGAAGAAAGGGCGTTATAATGAAGGCTGTGAGAATAAAAAGCTTGATTTTAATGCATTACATGACACATTAAAATTATTCCAGAATGCATCTGGACATTCTGCTTTAAAATTATGTTTTATAGCCAGGCAACATGGATAATCTAATTGCATATCATTATTATCTAATATAATACTCACCAGCAGTCTCTTGCATATATGGAAAATAAATCCTTTTATCATGTATATTGCAGTATCCCAGTGGGCCTCAGTGATGAGGCAAAGCTCAAATCTGTTTTATAGCTTCTCTGGCCATAGAGCAAAATCCTGTGGCTGAGATCTTTGGATTGGCTTCGGTGTGTTTTCTTTCTCTCCGTTCCCAGGACTATTCCTGGACATGCACTCAACAGTTTTCTTGTTTAACCACACTAAGCAAAGTTGGGCAACAACTTGGCAACCCAAAAATATCAAAGGCCGAATGTAATGTTATCATTGCTTTGTTTACAATTATATCAGGCTCTTCTGAAGAGGGAGGGGATCCCATTAACACCCTGACTGACTAATATAACTCTCATCAGGAAAGCATCGTGGCAATACCGTTTAGGACGCGATATGAGGACACACCTCCACATTTCTGGGCCACGAGCGCATCAGTGATCCGGCATTTACACCAACTGATACTTTAATGATACAGTACGGACCTTTATAATACATGTAGCTATTTACGTACAGAATCACATGCACGACCTCTAGATTATGCTGAAATATGTCTGTTTAGCTCTGCTTTAAATTTCATGAACTAAAATTCGTTGTCTAAGAACCGAATTTGTAATAATTAATCAGAAGGTCTGACCAGGGTAGAACAGCACTGCAGGGAGTGGCAAGGTTATTACGTATTGCCGTTCACCCCTGCCAAATAATATACTTGTATGCTTAAATTCCGCTTATAATAGACAGACGGAGGCAGAGAAAAACATCCTTTATCTAAAAGATAACGCACAATAATTTAAAGAAATCGGTCTCTTACCTCCCTCCGCTCAGTGCGTTATCAGCTCAGCACCACCGCGTGGCTCCTCCCACTGAACGGCTGAGGACGCGCAGGCTCTCGTGGCTCCTCCCACTGCTGTAAAACGTCGCCTATTTGCGTGTCTTTCAGCGTTTTCTGGACTCTGTGGTCCGAGAGATTCGCCGCATGACGTTGGCGAGGAGATCCCCCGAACCCCGAGGTTCCCTCCTCTGAGTCTGTACACCGGCGGCGCCTGCTGCTTGAGAGCTAGTAATGGCCTGCGGGAGAGAGAGAGAGCTGCCTACTGCAGTGATCCCAATCGATGGCATGACGTAGAATCACTTACACGAAACACATTTAATGGCATTTGGTAAAGAAACAGTACCCGTTTATCTGTTCTTGTTTGTACACACACACACAAATGGCATTAAATGTGTATGTGCGCGCGTGTGTGTGTGTGTGTGTATTACTATTATAATTTTTATATAATAGTTAATAATAATTAGGACGACAACTTTGTATAATGGACTGTGGTACAACAGACTTTTGCTACAGCAAGAATAGTATAGAAAGAAAATATTACAATGATCGTTGCTGCATAATATAATATAATATAATATAATATAATATAATATAATATAATATAATATAATATAATATAATAGGTAAGAATTATTCATATTATTGCGCCCACAATATTCCATAAAAATAGAAATGTAAAAATAGAGCGGCTTTATGTCCCCGGAAACGCGTAACTGGGAAAACGGATATACGCAACGTAGCGGAAGAAAATGAATACAATGGCAATTTGGAAATCAATTAAGTTATGAAAAAAAGAGCATTAATTGCCTTTCTTTGTGGTGGATGTGTTACGGAATGGCGGACTGAGAGCAGTAGCGCACCGTCAGACGCTGTTTTGCCTCGACTGAAACCGTTAGTTGTTTACCGAGTCAGCCAGAAAGAGCAGGTATATTTATGACATCTGCTGAGCTTGACAATATTGCTGGAGTTGAGTTTTTAGATGTGTGTGGTAGGCGACATATCGCTGGGCGGAAATAGCCATGCAGTTCAGAACACACACACACGCATTCTGTAGATCTCGAGTTTAATAACGTTACATATTTTATTTGCTGTAAATGACGCGAGTCTATGCCACTGTAAGATTAGCAAGTTAGCTCCTAGATGCGCCGTGTATCTGTGTTGACGTGCATGTCAGTAACGTGTGTTATGTCAATGCTTTTAAAGGATACTTTGGAGAATGAGTTGATTGTTTTCGAGGGAATCCAGAGGAGGTTGAAAATAAAAAGGCTACGTTAACTGGAAGATGCCAAGAAGAAAACAACAGAATCCACAACCAGTCAAGTGTAAGCTGCTTTCTCTTCTGATATTATTAGCGAAGTTATTTGAAACGTGTATCACCCCCCTTATTTGGTTTTGGATGGTTTTTACTAATAAGGAGAAAAATCATAGAAACTCGTGTTGTCTTTTTTTGTCATAATATAAACTTGGAGATGTCTCTCTAGAATCTCTGAATGTTAGCTGCATTAAGCAGACTCTTCTGTTACAGTAAATTACAGAGACACCCCGACTAATTGGTTATAGTGTTATAATTAGTTTATAATATCATTATAAAGTATCTATTTATCTATCTCTCTATGAATAACTTATAATTATAAATAAAAAGTGGTAATTTTGTATTGAAAGAAACATAATTGCACTACCATCTGTTTTGACTTTGAATTGTGATTTCAGGTGTAAGTCAAGCTGACTAGATTCTTCTGATGATTATGTGCTGTGTATCCAGTGTCCTTTATTTTAAAATGTAAAATGTGACTAACAAAAGTAGCAGTTGTTTCTGTGTTTTTGTCAGATTATGAAGAAGAGCTAAATTTAGCTATCTATAAGGTGAAATTCATTTTAATATTAGTTCATTTTAAGATTTTCAGTCTTAGCTGGTAAATTAATTATGTTTTAAGTTTGTTTCTTTGTGTCCTCTTTTTTTATAAAGTTGTGATTTATTTTCAGTCTCGTCCAGCAGATGGCAGTAAAATTACAGTAAAGCCTGAACCCGTTACTGGTCGATTCTGCATGTTTCTTTAACTTACTTTTCCGTTTTTTTCTTTACATGAAAATCACATTAAAATTGTCTTGGGAAAAAAAAGTACATTGCCTTTGTTTATTTTTACTGTTTCTATTCAGATATTAATATACTTATTGTTTTTTTGTTTTTGTTTTTTACCCTTGTAAATTGTAAAATATGAAAATCCATCATTAAAAGTTCTATAAATAAAACTGGCAGTGTGATGTCATTTCCACTGTGACTAGCCATTTTTCCACTAGTAAAGATGAAAGATAAACTTCTTTCCTGTCAAGCTGGAATTGTCATTATGACAAATATTGTGTGAAAAACTGATTTAGTTTACCGGTAAATAATATTTCATTCATAAAATGTTTCTAAAAAACAATGTATAAATTGTGACTTGGTTCAAATGACAGATGAAATATCTATTATTATCATAATAGTATAATAACTATTATTATATTATTATTTTTTAAAAAGTGCTTATAATTTAAGAAACACCCAATTCTTATGACGGTTTTGACAGTTATATTTATTTTAATTATTTAATTATTAATTATACAAATTAGCATATTCCCACAAGTGCAGTAAATCATCTTGTTTGTATAATAAGTGTAAGATTCAGCATGACTTTCACTTGCTTGTATGGGCATCATATGGGTTTTGGACGCATTTTTTATTATTATTATTACCATTTTTACTTTTTAGATTTTGACTTGTATAAATAAAAAAAAAGAAGAATGAAAAATCATAGCAAAGACAAATAGAAACTGAAATAAACACTGAAAAATGCACACATACAGACAATAACATCACAGCAGACATTATCAGGAGTGATAAGGAGAGAAATATGACACAGAGACTGTCTATTTTGGGTCAAGTTGCATGATCTTTCAGTGTTGTTTTTCTATTACTGCTGTATTTGACCATGACCCTTTGCTTTCAGTGGATTCTGAAGATGGATTAGGCACTGTACGTCCAGCAAGCCTTACCTTTGAGAGCGACTTTCTCCTGGGACAAGAACTCGAGTTTTCAGATCCTGACAATGACAACAAGATCATAGGTCTTGAAAGGTTCTCAGGTGAGTTACATGAGTTTCTAAGCCTAACTTTGGTAGGGAACATTAAAGGGTTCAGACTCAAAATTTTCATTAGAAGTAAAAACAATCATTATTTTACATAGAAATTTCTTGTCAATAATTTTCTTTTTTAAATTTTAATAAAGTGATTTTTTTTTATTACTTGAAAATAAATTATATGATGGCTACTGCTAAATCTTGAGGATTTTAAACATACTTTAGTTTGCTTTATTGCTGGAATTTGACATATGTGCTCAATATGCAACATTAACTGCAAAGACTGACTTGTAATATTAGTGCTATTATGCAAACGTGCTGCATTTTGTCTGTCTGCGAGCCATGTGATCTTTCATGTACAGATGGAAGAAGTGAGCCTACCGTTCTGGAAAATTTCTCTGGTTTTGGCATTCTGACAGAACATACAATCTTAAAATGGCAAATCAGGAAAAAATACACTGTGCCACCACTATTATATAAGGGTCATCAAATCAAGACAGTCATCACCATCAAGGACACATTATAATAAGGCATTTAGTCATCATCATCATCATCACCATCATCATCATCTCCTCTCAGGGTCTTTATCATAGTTGTCATCATCATCACCATCATCATCATCATCACCATCATCATCATCATCATCTCCCTCTCATCATCATCATCATCAGCAGGACCATTATAGTCATCATCATTATCATTAGGCTGGGTAATCATCCACCTGGGGTTTCTGAAACGGGCGATATAAAGGCCCGCTCAGACTTCAGACTCACACATTTCTCCAAACTGCATGTGCATGAGGAGTGCAGAAGGAAAGCAACGTTTCATGGAAAGACAGTGAGCAGAAACACTATAGCCTTGTGTTTTGTTGGAGTACCATCTTTTATTTGTTGCATTACTTAACGTTTGTCCACTGGCTTAGTGGGTAAGTATAAACGCTAAATATTTTCCCTAGAACTTCATCTGTTGATATTTTGTGCAACATTTGTAATTTTGACAACTGTAGATGCATGTGATCTTGCATAAAAGTTTTACTTTTTTTGTGAGAGCATTTGTCTTTAGTAACTCATGATACTAATGTTACGGTCAACTTCTACTGAAAGTCTTTTTATCAGCCCTAAATTGTAATCGAATGCTTTCACACTATCTGAGATTGCAGAAAACATATCTATGCAGCTGCAAAATGTAATGCAGTTTCCTGCTGTGGTCCTGTACAGCTGACATCAGTCTGCCTGGCTTCCCCTTGGGAGACGAGGAGAGCTCATCCTTCAGCCGCCTCAGTATGGAGAGTGACGCCGATGACCTGCGTGCGACCGAAAGCGAGCATGAAGAGAGGGTTTCTGAGTCTGCCTTTCCCTCTTACCTCTCTTGCAGGGGCTGTGGGCAGCTCCTGGAAGACCCCCTGGGACCCGGCATGGACTTGGTGGGGCCCTTCTGCATGCGCTGCTGCAAAGGGAATGCGGATGGTGTTGTGGACAGGAAGCTCTGCTCGGGCTTAGGTTTACAAGCGGAGGCTAGAGGGGGAGGGAATGAGGGCGCTGGTGCGGAGGATGGTTCCCTAAAGCTCCACTCATGCACGCTCTGTGGTTTCACTTCGCGCTACACTAACCATGTTAAGAGGCACATGAAGACGCACAATGGCGAAAAGCCGTATGGGTGTCCGCTGTGCTCCTATGCATCGGCACAACTAGTAAACCTGCAAAGGCACTTGCGCATACACACCGGGGAAAAGCCCTATAAGTGCAACCACTGCACATTTGCGTGCAGTTCCTTAGGGAACCTGAAGAGGCATCAGCGTATGCATGCAGTTGTAAGCCCGGGTCAGAGTGCCCTTCAGCCAATAAGCGGCAACGGTTTAAACCACATTATGCCGGGTCAGAAGGAAAAGGAAGTGGCTCCTGCCCCCACCGAAGGTAAGTAAGGTTCTTCTTTATCCACTGGGGCTGATGATACACGGGGCAACTTTGGTCAATATTGCCATCAACGGGCAACCGGGTGAGACACAGGGCCCACGACTGATCCAAATTTGTTACCCATTCTCAGTGGGAAAGTGCCCAAGTAACATTGCTCTAAAAAAGTTAGCCAGGAAAGTTGCTAAAAAAGTTGCCATGTGCATCATCAGCCTGAAAAAAACATTGAAAAGAGAGTATTAATTCAAAATCCTTCAGTTCCAGGTGCTGTGCAATCTGCCCTGCGACCCCACATGGAAAGGGGTGGGAACTACTTGCACGCCCTTGATGGCCTCAGGCTTGCGCAGCAGTCGTCAACAGGGGTGTTGCAGTCTGGACAGAGTGCATCTGAACCTGCCTCCTTGCCCCCAAGGTTCTTCCCCTTCACTTGTCGGCTGTGTGGCACGGCCCTGGATGACGAAGACGGATCCTCGGCCCAAATATGCGCAAAGTGCACCCTGGAGATGCTCACTAAGGACACATCCAGATGCCCCGCTGAGCGAGGGGACAAGGTTTACACCTGTGCTGCCTGCCCCTTCCTCACCCACTACCCGAACCACTTGGCCCGCCACATGAAGACCCACAGCGGAGAGAAGCCATACAAGTGCCCACAATGTGACTACGCCTCCGCCCACTTCGACAACCTCAAGCGGCACCATCGAGTACACACCGGCGAGAAACCCTACAAGTGCCACCTGTGTGACTATGCCTGCGGCAACCTGGCTAATCTCAAGAGGCACCAGCGGGTGCATTCGGGCGCTAAACCCTTTCAGTGCGCCATCTGCAACTACAGCTGCAACCAGAGTATGAACCTGAAGCGGCACATGTTGCGGCACACAGGCGAGAAGCCCCATAAGTGCCAAGAGTGTGGCTACACCACTGGCCACTGGGACAATTACAAACGACATCAGAAGAAGCACAGCCTCACGACAGATGGCTGGGCTAAAGTGCAGTTGCCTGGAAATGAGGAAGAGATGGAGGACGAAGAAGAGGTGTAGCCTCTTATTGCAAGACAGTTGTCCATATGAGATTTTACTGTTACTGCATACGCTTTGTTGGTTGCTCTTTTCTTAGTACACTCATTTATTTTGAAAGCCATTATTTTAGACATTTCTTGGAATTGTCCACAAGCTGCTACATGAAGTCATGCACAAATTAAAAGACAGTTACCTGAATGTCCTAATGCAGGGGTTGTCCTGTCCCGCTCCTGGAGGACTAGCCTTCTTGCAGACTCTAAAGCATAAAACACTAAACACACTTTAAACACACTTCTAAACACACATTAAAACACTAAACACACCTGAAATGGCTAATCAAGGTCTTTAGGATGACTTGAAAATTCCTGCCAGGTTTGTGGGAGATGATCAGCACTAAACTCTGCTGGAAAGCGGTCCCCCAGGGGCAGGTTTGGACATTCCTGATTAATGCCTTTGAACAAGGCAGTTTGTGTTACACAAAGAGTGTTCTGAGCCTGATTGTGGTTCATTTATCAGTGCCAAACTCTGCACCACTGCCACAGGAAGTTCTTCTTTAAGCCTGGAGCTACATTGCATGCACTTAAAGTTTACCCTGGTTGGCTCTTTTGAGGTTTTATGTGTTTGATCATTTATTGACCATTTGATCATTTATTGACCATTTATTCATCAAAGAAATTCAAAACCCTACTGATGAAAATGTCTGTTATGTTGTGATCTTTGATAATCTTGTTTTTGCTCTCAATAATTCTGAGAGGTTATGTTGCCTTTTATTGTTGTGTGTATCTTTTTTGACTGTGAAAAATGCCATTTGTCTGAGTTTACTTGAAGCAAAATGGTGCATAGTGGGTATCCGTGTCATGCTGAACATAAGAGCTTTTATTTTTGTATGTGATTTCATTTTTTTTTTTTTTATCTCTGAGGAATGTTTGGCATGTATTTGCCACCCCTTGGCATTGTTAGCTATACTGAAGGACGACAGTAACCGTAAACCCTAATATGCAGTTAAACCTTCAGGTTGCCAAAAACGACAGATCATTGATGTAATCTTGTAGGTGTGTGATGCTCGAGTGTTTTCTTGTTATTATGCAGTGGTTTCATTAATGCCTTAACCTCAAATAAAAGAGTTTGTGTTGAAACTTCATCTAAGTTAATTTGCCATCTTTCAGTCACACGACTGCTCAGAAGTAAGTTCCTAATAGACCAGCAGGGTATGATTAAGCTGTGGAGACAGGCAGTGTGTAATCCTCACACTTCCATAATGAGAGCTGTGATCCTCTGCTGCGAACAGCTCTGGTAAACATGCTAATGAAGACGGCACCCCGGGCCGCACCGGAGCACTGACAACTCTTGGCAGTGATCTTCATGCTGTTAGCTTGTGAGAATGAGTCGGAGATCATTTTTCTGAAGCGTTACAGCCTGTTTTGAGGCAAAAGCTTACATTAAAAATCCATTTTTACAATCTGTGATCACTGAATGATGAAACAAATTGTAGGAGGTCAAAAAGCTACATTTTCAATGGTTCAACCTTGGACCTTTAGTGTTTTTTTTTTTTTTTTACACTAAGCTCAGGAGTCATTGTGTCTACAGGCAATCTCATGATAATTACACATGCTGAAATACCCATCATGCTTGTGTTATTAAACCAGGGAACAGAAAACAACACAGAGTAGCACCGTTTGGCACCTAAATTTATTGAAACCCAGAAGGCTCTAACTTCCATTCTTGGATTTAAAATGAAGTGAGAATTTGAGAAATAAATCATACTGATTCATGAGCGATATACAGGGTTTAAGATTAAAGATGGTTACCCCTTTCATCCTAGACGATGATGATGATGATGCTGGTGAACATACTGAACATGGCAATCACAAATTACAATCATCAGCTCAAAAATAATCAGCCATACAGCACACAGACATGAGAACAACCTTCTTATTTAACACATTCTGCCTATGGGAGGAATCATATTATATATATCATCTGGGATGAAGAATAAGGGAATTTCATTCAATTTGACTATCATTGCAGTCAGAAACCCAGCATAAATTTAAAACCCATCCATTTTCCAAGCACCATGTGATCACAGTCCTCTGAGATGATTGCCACAATGCATTTAGTAAAATACAAAATGGATCTAAATGTATATGATATAACGAAAAATGCAGACTGGAATGATATTCTTCAAAATGAAATATATAAAGTGTACTAAGACTATCGCTGAAATTTAGATGCGAAATTTGTAAACACTCTTTTTCGACAATTTTGTAAACACTGATAAATGTTAGTTTCTAATCTTTTTATTTTTATTTATACACAGCCTGGATTATATTTGGTCAAATGATAATACAGATATTAGTAAATATTCAGAATATATATATTTAAATTGCATGTACATTAATAAAAGTGACATTACCATGATTTTTTTGTGCAAAATGCTTTAGTGAACTACAATTTTGGCATTTATGAGAAACCTTTGTAAATATCGGTTCAAGAAAAAAAAAAAAAAAAAAACCCTACAAATCTCTTGCGAATGTTCCAGGATGTTTCCCCACAGTTTTACGATCTCAATAAATACCCAAGCCATCTATCTTACTTAATACTGTGCAAAAAAAAGACATGAGTTCAGCTAGTGCAGGCGGGCCAGCCGAACACACCAAAACAAAGCGAGATTCAGGACACAGCGGTGGCCAGATTGAGAGAAGCTTTTTAGCCAACTCGTGTCCGGTGCTACATTTAATGTTAAATTTGAGAAGTTAAACTGTAAGGCGTCTGAATCAGCATAAGGCAGAGAGAAAGCAGGCCACAGTAAAGATCTTGTATTTTCATCCATGCAATGAATATGCAGTAGGTGTCAGGTCGAGTTTACCTCTCCTGAAAAAAAAAAAAAAAAAAAAACAGGAAGCTGCAGAGATCTACCACGCCATGGTTAATATTGCAGCCACCACACAATAGTTTGAGCAACATTGGCACACTGAATGATACGAAGCACATCTCTATTAAATAATATTCTCAACTGATTTTAAAAGGAACATATCAACACAGTTTGCTGGTATGGATCTTCCTCTAGTAGGCCACTACTGTCATAAGCAGTCGAGAAAATGAGACAAAAGGTGTCTGCCAGATGATGATATGAGAGGAAAAGCACAGTTTTGTGTCTCTAGTAAGAAAGTACGATTCAATAAAGCCCGTCTTCAGAAGAAAATTTCATCACAGCCTCTCTTTGAATGTAGCAACTTGCCCTGAGGTGCTTATGTAACCCTGTCTCAATTTAACCGTTGACGTTGTCTCTAATTATGCCTCAAATCTGAAATCATCCAATTTTTGTTACTTTAGGTGAGTGAGCACTGAATCTGAGGCCTCTGATGAAAGTAATGAGACCTGAGTCAAAATTATGTACTTCACAGGCCATTTTTGAGACCGTTGATATAATTATTTTTTTCAAAATGGATTACAAAACTGCAGAACTGGGCATTTATTAAACTACACTTGTCGCAGAGAAACCGCTAAATGAATCTGTCTCCTTTAGTCCAGTTTTTGAGGATGACTCCATCAAAGGTCATCGTCCCCTATTCCTTCAAAGGAGTAGTTTCCATGGAAATCATTGCTGCTGATGTCACTGGCTGAGTTGGAAGAGCTTAGTCCTCTCAGGGAGACAGAAGACAGCTTGGTCTGTGGAAATAAAAATGAATAACAATAATAATAATAGAGCGAACATTAGAAAAATATCTAAATAACTACAACTAAAACGACAATAAAAAAAAAAAAAAAATTGCTCACTGAAATAAAATATAAATATTAATTAGATGACAAATTGTGCTTTGGATATAAAATAAGTTTAAACTGAAATACTAAAACTGAAAGAAAGCTAAACTTAACTATAGATAAACACTGAAAACGTGAAAAACTTAATTTGAAATAATAAATACTATAATGGTATATAAATAATAACAGTATATATACAGTATAAATAAAAACAGTTTAGAGAAGGTTGCCATTGTGAGTCAATCATTGACAACTCACAGAGAGTTTGACTACTTGTTCACGGCTGGGATCCGGGGAATCCTGAAAAACAGTCATATGCATATCACAGATCAACAATGGTCCATCTCCCATATCAAAACTAGAGGTGTTCTGCATTAGCAACAAGCTCGGTGCCCACCAGTAATGGAGGAGACTTCACAGCTTGCTGACTGTCAGAGCGCTGGAACGAGCCGTTCTGTCGCTTCTTCTGCATCTGCTGGAAACACAAATCACACAAACTCAGAGAAAAAGACAGAAAATGCCCTGCAAACAGGCATGAAATACTAATTATACTACATTTATTTTCAAAAAACACTTCCTTGAACTTATTGTGAATGGTTCATAGATGCATATTATTGAGGAGAATAATGTTTTGAATTCTTTCAAAACTTGAAAGTTTTATTTTTATTTTTTTATAAATGCAAGTTATTGATCTCATTGTGAATAATTCATCCATACATCACAATGTTGCATAGCTCTGTCTTGTGGTGAAGTGACAGATTTTTCTCTGATAACAACGTATACCAGACTTCTCTGTGTAATCTGTTTAACCCCTGCCTCTTTTTTGCAATCAACCACCAGCGTGCATCTTGCAATAGCTCTGCAATGCGTGTCTAGTTGGAAAGTTTACATGCGGTTAGTTTTTAATCGGTGTACTTCAGTTCAAACAAACTCCATCTCAATTTTTTCCACCAAATTCAAAATCCTCTGACATCGTTGTTTCACCTTTTTTTTCGTAAAGTGCGTTTGACTTTGACACTGGGTCAGTACTTCTGTCAATTTCACATGTGACTTTTTTCAACACAACTATGTATAGCGTGAGGTTGGGCTGGTGCAAGATGAAAAGTTAAAAAGTAAAGGTTAAAAAGTATATACATTTTTATTGTTTTAAGAAAATGGCCGATGGTTTCACTAGATAAAACTCTTATTCCTTGGCTGGGATCGTGTAGAGCTCTTTGAAGCTGCACTGAAAATACAGTTGGGACTTTCAACCCGTTGGCCACCATTGATGTCCACTTTATAGAGAAAAATCCTGGAATGTTTAATAAAAACCTTAATTTCTTTGCAACTGAAGACAAAAAGACATGAACATCTTGGATGACATGGGGGTGAGTAAACTATCAAGAAATTATTATTCTGGAAGTGAACCGATCTTACAAGGGAGTATACTTTTTTTTTTAAATATATATACTGTACTTTCAAGTTGACTTTAAGTGAGCTCAGTTTTGCACAGTTATGTCTCTCCAGCAAACAGATGATTTAACAATCATTTAAGACCAGGTTATGCTGAAAGAGTTCTTCATCTGGCAAAAACAAATGAAGACTCAAGCTCTTAAATGAATCAAACATAGATGCATTCACCGACTGAAACTCCACAGATATTTGGCAGGTCTTTACAAGACAAACATCGATACGGACCTTTTTAATGCTTCCGCCAGATTTCTTCACCATCAGCTCATCTACCATAGACTGCAGACAGATACTCATCATGATAGCCTGGGGAAAATCAATATAAACTCATAGTCCAGTGATTCTCAAACAGACAAACATTTATTGGTCACTACTGGATATTTCATTAAGGCTCATTCACTATTTTTACCTTTGCCATTTTCTAAACTCACTTAAATTGCATCTTTAAAAACAACTTTAAAATCTAATATTTAGATAACATTTGAAATCTTCAGCGAATCTCAAAATGAATGCCTAAAATAACTTGTAGCATTTTAAAACAGTACAGAACTTCCATATCATCGATTGATTCTGTGCTGACCTGTGGACTGGTGATGGTGACCCACTGCAGACGGTCTTTGCTCATCAGGTACTCAAAGGCCAGCTCTAGTTTCACGTCACATTTACTGGAACTGCTTGGGTTTGCGGTACCGTTCGCCACAGGCACCTGCTGTAGAATCAGGCCGGGTCATCACAAATACGATCATCATAATCATTGTTATTTGTGTCGAGGCAATTACAGAGGCCATTTTCTAAACTCCTCTACGTGGCAATTACCTTCAAAGCTCAATTAGTCATCATTAGCTCTGCTCTAAATGTCAACGTCCTCATAATTACATAGCATCATCAGCACAACAACAAAAAAGTGTCTCATTAGAATAGTCTCAGATGACAAGGCAGACAACTTCTTCACACAGACACCGGAAACTCTGTCAGTCCCATTAGAGACACATTGCTACGCAGTCCCAGCATGCTCAGCGTCAGGCCCTGGTCTCAGAGGATGGCCGTTCTGAGCTCATTAGTAACACAACTCTGCTATTCTAGAGCAAAGACTAAGCCAAGACCACTGCAGAGTGAAGCAAAGACAACTTCCAATATGCACTGAAGTGCTTGTATTGGACCAACATTATTCCAAGCATTTTCAAATTCTCAGTAGACGTTGTTTAGGTATTGCTACAATGCGTCACATTTGTTAATTAACCTAGTGTTTAAAATCAAGCGGTGGGGAAGATACAGAATGAAGATTTTGATTGTCTTCATTTTGTTCCTAAATTCTGGTATACTAAAATGGATGGAGAAAACCACGAAGGCATACATTTAGTGGACTCGCATGAAATAAATATCAATAGATAGATGGATGAGTGTCTGGTAGCTGATCGTTATAATCAAGCAAGCAGACAAACAACAGTCTCGTTTCCTTGCTGAAAGTGGCTTTTTTGGTCATCCTCATTTCAACTTCCCGTTCTCCAAAATAGACCAACCAGACATGCCTGAAGAGACAGTCATAGAAGGAATTTGGAGAAAAGAGCTGTCTGGAGACGCAAAAGGAAGTTTTCCTAAATCCTTACCTTAAATAGTAGTACATATTATTTTATGTATTTATTTTCAAAAAGATAAGACATTATTATACGGATCATTATCATGGTGTACATTATAATGCTTAAAATTGCTTGTAGTATTTAAAACATTTCATTTTTAGAATTTTATTTTTAATTTTTTTAGATGAAATAGAATTTCAGGTTTTGCTGGCTGTTTATTTTAAGAAACTATGTCTAAAATCCAAGTGGTGTGGTTCTTTCTTTAAAAATGTGACCTCATTTGACTTAACTATTCACATACTTCAGGAATGAACTCAGGAACTGCTGAACGACAAGCTTTTGTGGCCAATGTGACAATTTTTTGTATGATTTTGCTAAATGCAAGGTTGCATTTACCATTTTTCAGCAATTTAAGTAGGCTAATTTATATAGGAATCCAATTAATCAGGAGTTTTGCATGAAGCAGAAAAGTTCCCCATGCAGATTTTGCCCACGTTGGTCAAATATAATTGCGACATTGACCAACATATGCGGTCTGCTTGCTTCGTACATCAAAAATTGAACTTTTAGAATGCAAAATTGCAATTATGTCTGCCTTATTATAAAATTCTAATTATTTATCTTTTAAGTCAAACTTACAGATGAGGTGACCCGCCAGCATCTCATGCGCGTGACTTTGAAGCTGCCCTCTTTCATCTGATCACTGGGCAATTTGACGTGAAAGTTGAGTTCGTTGTTGCCGGCCCCAACTATAACATGACAGCCCTTCTCAGGAAAATCTGTTATGCAGGGATCAAACTTGATATAGCCATAGTACTTCAGAGTCTGAGCCAATCTGATGAACTGTGGGACAAAATATAGTTATACGCAGATGATTACCCAACAGACACATAGGCTTCAACAGAATACATTCACGTCTGAGAATTTACTTCAGCTTTTATAGAAGCAGTGAATTTCTTCACTACTTTTACACTAGGGAGATCAAATAACGTGTATGGCGGAGCTCAGCCGTACCTCCTTTTTTGAGCCTTTCTCCTGCAGGGATTTCAGCTGTCTGTGCTGCTCTTTGTTCACAAGGATCCAGCCCCGCTCTATGTCAGACACCGTCTGAGTGGAAGAAAGAGGAAAACATCTGTTTCTCTCACTCTGAAGTTGACTGAATAAATTGTTTTTAAGGGAAGATTTGTGCAGTTCTTCCAGCTCAATATGCAGTCAGGATTAATTTTCTTGTTCCGTCTAGTTTTTATTTCATTTTCATTGTTAGTTTTCAATTCTACTTTTAGTTTAATTACATATATATATTAAATATCTTCTAATTAAAACAGTAAGATTTATAATATATAGGGAACACAATTTTGATTTCACGATTAAATTCTCACGATTTTTTCACAAAATGAGATTGAAGACATTAAATAGTAAATGATTATTGCTGCATGTTTTTTGTGAAATTTAAATAAAACTGAACAGAAATCTTTAAAACAAACCCCAAATCAAATAAGTTACACAAAAGAAATCTCTTCATATTAAAAAACTGAGGCTTTGTCCGAGGCAACCACTGCATTTTATTCATGACCCAAACAAAGATGCAGCATACATTTAGCATGACCAGTTTTTAATTTAAGGTTGTATAAATTCGATATCTGAGGAAAAAACAGAATGTTCTGACTTTAGTTTTGTCAAACTATACTACATAAAACATCTCTGAAAGAAACGGCAGACGAGCTGAATAAGATGCAATTTTACTCTCTACCAGCAGGTGGCTTATGAACAGCAATGCTACAGTGTTTTCTGGGTTATCACTGTAAACATAGCAGATCTGCTTATGAACACTACTTCAATATGCTTCTTTCAGAGGCTCTAAAATTTCACCTCAGAGATACATATATATAAATTCCTACTCACGATTTGTTTGTCATCTCAACTGAATTGAATGATCACATATTTGATTCGATTTTCAATCGGCTCGCAGCTCATCATTACATCACTAATAATATATTATGTATCAAAAAAATAAAAAATAAATAAATAAATAAAATATTATATATATATATATATATATATATATATATATATATATTTTTTTTTTTTTTTTTTTTTTGTATTTTCGCCATTTTATTTTAGTTTTGGAGTTTTACAAGCTCTTGGTGCATAACTAAGATCTGTAAAGTTGCAAATACTAAAGTCTAAAATCCAAAGATATATTATTTATCAAAGTAAAGACTCTGTCACAACCCCCTAAAATAGTTCAGTCAAACACGCCCCCACATGTCTATGTCACTATGTGGGAAGATTTGAGTAATGCCGCTCCTAATGTTCACGCAAAGAAAGAAGGTGTGGTTTCAGTAACCACAGTTAGTGTCGAAGCAGCCATGTCAGGGAGATGCTGTGTGTATAAATGCAAAAACACTTTATTTGGCTTTCAGAAAGTAGCTGCATTTAGAAATATTTAAGATTACTTACAACAGAACAGCAACACATTTTTATGGACGACCTCTTAGTGAAGGTAGGAGAGGAGGTATTTCTGACTTTGACAATCTGGCGCTTCTGAATCAGCTATTGTAAGTAGGATTTGTTATTAGTTTAAGTATTTGCTATTGACTGTTCAAATGCGGAGTTTTGCGCTTCATGTGTGTGTGTGTGTGTGTGTGTGTGTGTGTGTGAGTGAGAGAGAGAGTGTGAGAGAGAGAGAGAGAGAGAGTCACACAGTGGACTCAGCTGTCTTATCCGTCCGTGGCTTGTGCACTAACACATACAAGCTTCATCACTGTGTCTTTTACATGACTCTGTTCCCCTTTCGAGCTTGAACTGATGGTAAAACTAAGCACATTATTAACTGTCTTTACATTTATTTTGAAAGATGAATCTCGCAATTATGGAAAGGGGCATTATGTTTCCGACGAGTGCTTGCGGTGTTCGGCCAATCACAATGCACTGGGTCAGTTGGCCAATCAGAGCAGACTGCGCTTGTCAGAAGGAGGGACTTTGTAGAAGACTAGGCGTTTGAGAGAGGCGGGGCACAATAATGTACAGTATTTGAAAAATAAAGTGATTTTCGAACATTGAAGCATGTCAACATATTCTGTTACTCCCCTTTAAATCGTGTTATTCATTTATTGTTTATTTGCGTTAAGTTAAAGGGACTGTTCAGCCAAAAAAATAGGCCCTTTAATACAAATTTTACATTTAGTTTTTAAAGACAAAAACTAAGAGAAATATAAATAAGCCAATGTTGGATGATTTCCACAAAGTTTAAATGACTGTATATGTATACATTTTATAATTATATATACAGTCGGTACGGAAAGTATTCAGACCACCTTAAATTTTTCACTCCGTTATATTGCAGCCATTTGCTAAAATCACTTAAGTTAATTTTTTCCCTCATTAACATACACACAGCACCCCATATTGACAGAGAAACACAGAATTGTTGAAAGTTTTGCAGAATTATATATATATATAAAAAACTGAAATAATCACATGATCCTAAGTATTCAGACCCTTTGCTGTGACACTCATATATTTAACTCAGGTGCTGTCCATTTCTTCTAATCATCCTTGAGATGGTTCTACACCTTCATTTGAGTCCAGCTGTGTTTGATTATACTGATTGGACTTTATTAGGAAAGCCACACACCAGTCTATATAAGACCTTACAGCTCACAGTGCATGTCAGAGCAAATGAGAATCATGAGGTCAAAGGAACTGCCTGAAGAGCTCAGAGACCGAATTGTGGCAAGGCACAGATCTGGCCAAGGTTACAAAAAAAATTCTGCTGCACTTAAGGTTCCTAAGAGCACAGTAGCCTCCATAATCCATAAAATGGAAGACATTTGGGACGACCAGAACCCTTAGTAGAGCTGGCCGTCCGGCCAAACTGAGCGATCCGGGGAGAAGAGCCTTGGTGAGAGAGGTAAAGAAGAACCCAAAGATCACTGTGACTGAGCTCCAGAGATGCAGTCAGGAGGTGGGAGAAAGTTGTAGAAAGCCAACCATCACTGCAGCCCTCCACCAGTCGGGGCTTTACGGAAGCCTCTCCTCAGTGACACATGAAAACCCCCATGGAGTTTGTTAAAAAACACCTGAAGGACTCTGGTCTGATGTGACCAAGATAGAACTTTTTGGCCTTAATTCTAAGCGGTATGTGTGGAGAAAACCAGGCACTGCTCATCACCTGTCCACTACAGTCCCAACAGTGAAGCATGGTGGGGCAGCATTATGCTGTGAGGGTGTTTTTCAGCTGCAGGGACAGGATGACTGGTTGCAATCGAAGGAAAGATGAATGCGGCCAAGTACAGGGATATCCTGGACGAAAACCTTCTCCAGCGTGCTCAGGACCTCAGACTGGGCCGAAGGTTCATCTTCCAACAAGACAATAACCCCAAGCACACAGCTAAAATAACAAAGTAGTGGCTTCAAAACAACTCTGTGACTGTTCTTGAATGGCCCAGCCAGAGCCCTGAGTTAAACCCAATTGAGCATCTCTGGAGAGACTGTAAAATGGCTGTCCACCAATGTTTACCATCCAACCTGACAGAACTGGAGAGGATCTGCAAGGAGGAATGGCAGAGGATCCCCAAATCTAGGTGTGAAAAACTTGTTGCATCTCAAAAAGACTGAAGGCTGAATAAGATCAAAAGGGTGCTTCTATTAAATACTGAGCAAAGGGTCTGAATACTTAGGACCATGTGATATTTCAGATTTTCTTTTTTAATAAATGTGCAAAAATATCATTATTATTCTGTGTTTTTCTGTCAAAATGGGGTTCTGTGTGTACATTAATGAGGAAAAAATTAACTTAAATTAGCAAATGGCTGCAATATAACAGAGTGAAATATTTAAGGGGGTCTGAATACTTTCACTGTATGTGTATATATATATATATATATATATATATATATATATATATATATATATATATATATATATATATATATATATATATATATATATATAATATATTTATTTATTATTTTTTTTGACAATCAGAACAGGAGACACATTGTTTGCCAGAACAGTTATGCACATTATGCCAACTTTTTGTGTGATGGACCAAACTGAGTATCTTTTAAACTAGTAGACTGTTACCTGAGCATATAACAAGTTGAGTCCCACACGGTCCTCCATGACATCACTGTCGTACGCTGTGTCCCAGTAGCTAAGAATAGGGCAGGAAACAATAATGAAAAGTTATGCAATGGAAATACTATAATTTACCTTCCTCCTCTTTGATCACATTCACATTCTGATGTTTCATCTAAAACCACAAAAGAGCACAAAAGAGACTTAAAATCATGTGCACTGCATTTTACTGCGAAATCACATCATTTCTTTACACACGCCTGAGGATCTAACTGCAGTTTACCAATAGTCTAGAATAATTGTATTTAAATATTCCATTAAGTTAAACTTAAAGAAAAGGTTGTTATGTATGTAACGTTGCTTCTGTCTATGGCTACAGAGCAATACTAGCGTATAGGTTACTGAACAAATCCTGCTGCAGTATATGTCTCCATTTGCCTAGAAGCAAATGACAAGATGGCTAATGAGCAATCTTCAGCTCAATGGCCATCTTGAACGTCCATATATCAAAAACTATACTCATCATACCGTGGGCAGAACAAGGTCTGTTAAGTAAGTTTTTAGCAGAGTTTGTAAGAGCACAATGATGTAATCTTGCATAACAGTGGATATTGTTCACATAGCAGCCAAAACTGGATATCCATTAAATCTCATTTGAATGCTTTTAGCGGTTGATGCTGGAGCATTTTAAAACTATACATGACAAGCAGTGATTTAAAAAAATATTTTTAAAGTCTCTTATACTCACTAAGGCTTCATTTATTTGATCAAACACACAGTTAAATGGGTAATATCAAGAAAATAACTTGGAAACCAAATTTTATTTTCAACCTTTTTTTCCCTGGATTGTTACATTTCATAAATAGAAATTTCAAAACAAAAGCATTTATTTGAAAATAAAATTATTTGGTAACATTATTAATGTCTTCAGTGCCACTTCTGTTTGGAAGGCTATTTTCGCCACCAAAAAAAAAAAAAAAAAAGTTCATCTCACAGTTCAGACAGAATTGTTAGACATACACTCGCAATTGTGACAAACTCAGAATAGGGAGATTACACGTGCAATTCGGATTAAGTTGTAATTTTGATCTTTTTCTCCATGAGAACTGCAAATTTATCTCTCACAATTTTGAGAAACAATTCAGAAAAAAGTCAGATTTGCAAGATTTAAACTCGCTATTGTAAGAAAAAAATTATAGTTGTGAGAAAAACTCGCGATTACCTTTTTTTTTTTTTTATAGCGGAAATGGGCTTCCATAATTTTGAATAATTTATTGCATCCTTACTAATTAAAAATTTTAATGTCTTAATTTCTACAGACACCAAACTTTGAACAGTAGCTGTGTTTTTAATTTATAATATTCCTGTGCTTTTCTACCCTTTCCTCCCTGTCAGCAGCCAATCAGAGCAGCCAGATCTATATTCCATTCCTGATGTAGTGAACAGGTGCGATCTGGCTGAAGGCTGTCTGTAGTCTCCTGTAAAGTAGGTCAAGAGGCCTGCAGTTCCTCTGAGGGAACTGAAAAGAAAAACGCCAGCATATTGTGCATCCTTTCCAACAGAACAAGGTGAAGAGGTGTGAGATTTAGCTTACCAAGGATGTACAAGTAGTGAAAGTGGAAACATTTTTAGCAAAATAATCTCTGGTAAGCTGTGCTAATATGCTAAAAAACAATTTGTGTTCACATAACGCATTCACACCTGCTAATGCACATGGTGAAACACATGCTGTTTCAATGCCCTTGCTGGAGATTTTACATAAATAATCTCCCCTGATTCTCACTAATTATTCCGTTGCATAAACCACATACTCCAAAGTGCATTTAATGAATACCGCAGTTAATACAGCACTAAGAACATCAAGATTTATATGCTGTATGCGGATGTGCACTTTCCAGCTAATAAATAATGAAGTTTGTATTGCTTTAACCACTTCAGAGATTCTGGAAAGCACAGCACTTCGGAGACCGTTTGAGTTTTAAAAGAGACGTCTAAATCCAATTTCAAGTCCAAAAAGTCTATAGTGGAAATATGAAAACTACTGCTGCACAGAACCACATGATCAGATCGCTGTGGTAATGATGTTTATACCCACGTCTACAACAGGAAGGCAAAAACTGCCTTTCTAGTCATTTAAACACAGTGAAGGTTGAGCCTTGTGGGGCACCTCTTCCTGAAGCAAATATCCATGTGTTGAATAGCCCTCTGAGAGCTGTTTGTTAAAACATCTCACCATTAAAGTTATACTCTGGGAGGCACTCATGAGGTTTCTCAGAAACAACTTTAAAGGAATAGTTCTACAAAAGTTAAATTCTATTATATAGGGCCTGTTCACTACAAGAACATTTAAATATAACTGTTTAAGCATATCCTGACTTGGGGTGAGTGATCATGTAATGAGTAATTTTATTTCACGGTAACGTTATATAGTACAATATAGTTATTATTTTTTTTTAAATAAGGTCTTTACGATAGCAACACATTTGATACCATAGAAATTTCATAATTCTTCTCACCAGTGTCAATATCACACACACTATATATATATACATATATTTATAAAATAAATAATAGTACAAAAATAAAGTTTACTGAATACAAGCAAACAGTCAGCAATTAAATAAGAAATTAATTACAAGCAACGGGACAAAAAAAAAAACACAACAACAACAACAACAAATAAATAAGAAATGCTAATACACTGTATAAAGTAATCAAATGTATAAAAGCACTGCTTATTCTTCACTGTTTAAATATATATTTCTTCTTATTAAAAGATACAAAAGTGGTTTAGTCAAGAGCAGTGAGAGATTTTCTCTCTTCTGTTGTTTGATTAACATGAACGATGGACAGCAGTGAAATAATTACAGCATGAATATTAGACTGCAGTCATTTTAAGAGCTGCCCGGATATACTGTTATACGTGTGTTTTCTTTCTCAGCTGTTTGCTTTCACTTAATACCTAAATTACTGTGTTTACAAGTAAATTTGCAAAGACGGCTATTTTGATACATACAATTGTGTTTAACTGGCTTCAAGGCTTATAAAGAGGTCAAATTGACTCTGTTCAATACTCCAGTGCTCTACGTGCACCATCTTCAAATGCGTGTACCTCTCTAATGCTCAAAAACTCTAATGCTCAAGAAAAGTGTACGCATATCAAAATCAGTTCTTTCACTGCTGATTGCTTTTCATCAGCTTAAAATCTAGTTTTTAAATCTCAGTGCTTAAAAACACATGCAAATGATAAGTTTTAAGGCCACGTAGCACAGCAACGTCGTGAAAAATGTAACCGCTATAAAGATGATAGCCGAAAATCTCTAACGGTAGACACATTTCTACTGTGTCTACCGTATATCGCCCACCTCTTAATCCTGAACAATGCATTGTAACGTTCTGTGTATTATAAGCGTGCACTGCAATTATGTCACCTGCTGCTTCAAATGATAAGCTCTTTAAAGCAGTGTGAATTGATTGGATGTCAATGTTTTTATCATTCATCAGCAAGAATTTTTTTTTTTTAAAGTGATGTCCTTACCATTGTAGTTGTGGTGTGAACAGGTTTAAAATGACATGAAGTTGAGTAAATGACAGAATTTTTTTTTTTGTTATTGATTTAGAAGTATACGAAGTACATTTAACAAATTTTATAAGAACTTGCTCTCTAGGCTACATACATGTATTCTTATTGTTCACTTTGCTGTAGGGCCGAATGCTCAACCACTACTTCCAAAATAAGTTTTGTACCTTTTACGGAGGATGATGCGGTAGTCGGGACTATGCAGGCTGGTGATGGACACGTAGGGCAGCTCAAATTCTTGCAGTTTTCTCACGTCTGGGGCACCGTGGGAGGTCAGAGAGGTTTGGACAAGGAAATGAGAGACCACATGAAATGTATGAGTGCATTCAGACTCAAGGACATTTGGAGAATAATAACAATGACAACAAACAAAGTGAGATCCATCTGGCTAAAGCCGCAGAGGGCACAATAACATGTTTATCACTTTGTGCAAGAGAGAGAAGGAAGAACAGAGGGAGGGAAGGGGGGAGAGAATAAATGCTGCAGCTGTTAGAAAAGACGTTTTCTCTAGAGTCGGGAAAGAGGGAAGCTAGGGACTGAACTGAATTGAGCTTTTAGAAACATTAAAAACAGAAGTGTGAAAAGAAGAAGAGGAGACAACAAAGATCTATAGCATATTGCATGCCATCACAACTTGTCTTTCTACTCTTTGGCTTACCCTTTCAGAGCTCTGACATTAGACAGCATGTTAAGACAAGAATGGCATTATGTGACAGGAATGTTTTAATAAATACATATGAACCCAAACATTATCACCACGTTTCTAATTGGTTGCAAGGTTGTTGCTTATAGTTGTCACTGTAAAGATCTCAAAAGTCTTATAAGTATTAAAAAATAATAATAATTAATTACATTTTTCTTTTCGTTATTTTGTTTTATTATTAAACAGTATTATTGTCAATAAGGATAGTCATAGTAATAATGATTACAGTGTTTATTATTAATTGTCAATATGACTATTAAATGACTAAAACATCAAACATAAACATAAAAATCGAAATTATAATTATAATAAAGTACGATTTTTCTGTTTTTAGCACTGACATGTTTTTGGCACACAGTTCTTGATTTAGGCTCCACCGGCACTCAATCGAAAATCAGGTTTTGTTTGCAGGCATTTCTTTTTCTCACTTTTTTTCCTCCAATGTGCATTTCTGCCAAGATCGGGCAGGATGCCAGATTCATTTTTGTGGAGGATTCTTCTGGGGTCTGTTTTTCATCAAATCTGACAGGATTAAGACTGTTTCAGGTGAGGATCTTGCAACTGAGTGGGAGGCACATAGCATGTCATTCCTCAGGGATGCGTGATGATTCTTAGCTAAAAGTAGTCAAACAAACACAGCTCACATAAAATCGGAGACATGGAAAGTTCCACAAACAAAACGATGACATTACATCCAGACGAGGAGAGCCACTGCCAGACATCTGCATAAAATCAGTGATGAGATGTCCTTCAGTTTCAAGAACAGGACCAAATCTGTGAAGTCTAAAATAAAAAAATAAAAAATTCCTCTTCCAATAACTCTACTGCTCTTCTAGGAATTCATCCTTTGAAAGGTGTTCAATTCCATAACTCATTGACAGCAGAATCAATGACAAGATGGCCTATTCTTCACAAATTAATTTCTTCTTTGCACTAAACTAATGACACATATTGCGGGGAAAAAAACTCTGGAGTGAGGAAATTCATTTATTTTGTCCCTGGGGGGTGTTCATAAAAAATATGCACTGCTGGTCATTCGAGAAGATGCTTAAAGCCACAATTTTATTAAATATGATCTCGAGCAAACAACTCCTCGCAGTGAGTGTATAATCGGTTTAATTTCAAGTAATATTTCTCTGCACAGGGCATTTCGGGGCATACGCAATCAATCAATACAGTGACAACCAATTTGAATACTCCTGCTGTTGCATTTACTCCTGCCAACAACGTCTCAACAAATATTGTTTATAACAGACTAAGGAGAAACGCACATTTATTTCTACTGAACCGTTGTTCCATGTTAGTTTTCTATAATGCAGTAGTTTTTTTTCTTCTTAGAGGTCATAATGCCTTGTTTTACCAATATTTGTAAAAAGAGGTATTTTTTTTTTAAAGATGTCAACTGAACATACTTTGTCACGAACGTAAAATATTAGTGTTTTAAATAATATACCATGTAAAATAAAATGATTTAGAATTATAAAATATTTACTTTCTTATTGTACAGTACAAGGTTATTACAGTTAACAAAGTAAAATACCCTAAAAACATTTTAATTAATAAAATAAACGCTATATTAATTCAAATAGCACTGGAACATTACAACTACATTATAACAATACATTATAATAATAAGAGGTAAAAAATAAAACAACTGTATTACTCATAACAATAATTAAATTTGACTGGGTTCTTAAAACACGTGATGTATCAAATTGAATGTGAACATCACATTAGAAAACTATGAACATGCATGTAAAAGTAAAAAAAATAAAATAACTTTAAACCTCATGGGATACTTGAAGTAAATATTTAATGTATGAGGGGTTTGGCTGTATAATTTGAGGTATTATCCATATTTAGAGCTAAAAAAAAACAGGGTTACAGACCAGAAGTTTAATACTTATGGTTTGGGTTTAGTTCAATCCCTAACCCAGTATGAGTAATAATAATAATAATGGTGTTTGTCTAACATGCATTACAGGTCTACAGCAGAGCTGTGTGCCATGCCAACAACAGCTTGACCGAAGTTTCATCTACTTGACCTCAGTTTACTTTTGTGGAGAGTGGGCGGCCATCTCAACAGATCACAGTCACTCTTTTGAGCTGCCAGGTCTGCTTTTATATTCAGTCCAGAGCAAGTATGTTGACTTTTAGATACCATTTACTAACAGCCAAACCACTTTCCAGCTAAAGCCAGCAGGTCACATCTGATGCCAGCACATCTTACGCTTTCTACCAAATGTAAAAATGGAAAATGTCAAATGTTATACTCACAAGTGCAGCCCCCATCCCCCCTCTCCTGAACCAGGAAGAGGCTGAAGTATCCCACCAGCTCATCGGGAAGGTCGAGCTTTGAGGCCACAGCCTGATAAAGACATCAAAAATAATTCATCTACACTATTACCCAACAAGAGATGACGGCAAACCAATTCACAAGATTTGCCTATGTATTCATAGGCAAAGAACACTAATCATACGTCGCTTCATTCTTTAAAAATAACATCTTTTCTTTTTGTGCCCACACTTTCAAAAGCGCTTTGGGTGGTTCTCTTTAACAGGAGTGTTTCAGGTGTTAAACATTCCATCCAAGAAGATCCCATGATTGAACAGATTTCACTTCACTACAGTTATGCCTGTTTTATGTTTAACACTTGACTTTTTCACTTCCATCAGGTGCTAAAGGGTGCTTTGGGCCATCAGTGTCCTGGAATAGCACAGCCGAAAGCTGTGGGTGCTGCATATGGGTGCAGGGTGCATTTTAATGAGAGCTTGGATCTGCCATCACTCTGTGTGGTGCACGTGGGAAAGCCATGACCCACAAAGAGCTCCTTAAAGCCCTTGAAACCCAGGCTCAAATGTGTGTTTGCTGATTGGACAGCAGGGCTAAGTAAAGAATCAGTGAAGAAAAACATGATCTACTTTCTTTTTTTCTTTCCTTTTTTTTTTTTTTTTTTACACAGGCAAAGTACAACACATATTGTATGTATTCATTAAATAAAAAAAAGAAAGAGTCTATAATAAATGCGTCAATCATTTAAATAATGATTAATCAACATTTTCAGACTTGTAGTTAATGTTCTATGTTGCCTTCTAAATGCCTTATGCATATATTTAATCAAAAATATAGTAAAACGAATCAATCTATCTATTAAATTAAGTTGTCCTTACAAAGAAAATTGCAATAATAGCTAGAAATGACTCTAATTTTGGCAAAACATTATTGGTTTTTCTTGTACCATAAGAATATACCCATCTCTGAACAATAAACACATGTAATAAGCAGTGTTAACTGTAAACCATAGACAATACTATTCAAACCTGTCAATAATAATAGGGTTGGAGAACATGAAGCAGATGTGTGCTTTGGAAAGCGTTACAAAACAACCTTCTCACCTCCAGAACATCTTCAGTCTGGTCCGATGTGAGGATGTTGACTTTGACCTTCTGGCCATTGGACAGGTAGATTTCTAGCTGCACCTCCTCAGTGGGAATCTGCTGAGTCTCCTGCAGCGCAGACAAACAGTGATGCACTTGAAAAAGGGTTTGGGGAAACACCTTCAAGCTGAACTCTAATTCAACTTCTGATGCTTCCTGTCAGATTCAGCTGATCTCGGGGTATTCTCGGGTACATGCAGAACATGCAGGATAACATTACAGTAAATCAAACCCTTTCACACACTCCAAGAACACGGAATAGAAAACAAAAAAACAAAAAAACACACACATAGTCAGAGCAGTTTCATTTCCTGTGCATTTCAGCTTTCACGTCAGAGGGTGCTTTCATTTAGAATAAATGTTATGCTTTGAGCTGTGTATATATACTGCAACATAAACCTTCTTAGAGAAGAGAAGTGGTTTGGTAATAAGTGTCAAAACACCACATTGCTGACATTTGTAATGAATAAGTAGTTTCACTGTTCTTTCACTGTCATATCTCTGACACTGTCCCCTTGGAATTATAAGGTTCTATCTGATATTTTATTCACATATTCTTATACTGTGTCAATGTATTTACATTAATTGATATATTTTTTTTAATGTTGTATACATTACGGGACTTTTTATTAAAAAAAAACAGTAAGGTTCTATCTACACAGTCAAATGGAACACAAAAACTTTGAAGCTCAATATCTCAAAACTACTCGGAATGCAGATAGAACCTTATAATTCCAAGGGGACGAAATGTATCTTTCCCCCCTCTTCCTGCATGTTTCATCCCCCGCTGAGGCAGAGAGTCTCAGAGCAGCAGCTGATCTTTACAGAGATTGGAAAATGAAAACGCAAGGCCAAGTCTGCAGACTGCTCTCTGATGGGCAGCCGGGGGGATGGACGGGATCGGACTACAGAATTGCCAATATCTATGTGGGGTGGGGAATGAAATTCCTGAAGAATGAGTGCAATGTGATTGAGGCAACTAATGTAGTACAGGATGGTAGTGGAATGTAAGGAAGTGAGATAGGCTCATGGACGGGGTCTTCATTCAACACACATCTTAATGAGGAAATCAGAGGAATCAGACCAACCAAGGTTTAACCCTTTTACTGGATGACTTAAGATTAGATTTTTTTTCTCCCCAAAATTTGGGGATTTGGTAGTTTAGATTCTTAGAAAAAAATGGGGAGGTGGAGAAAGGCAGATTCAAATGAATAAGGTTTTATGACAAAACTGGACACCATGAAGTTGAATAAATAACAGAAATTATGCAAATGTTGAATGCTAAATGCAAATAAAGGAGGCAGAAATATGGCTAGGACATTTTTGAACATGGAGAGGAAAACCCAATTCAGTTATATATATATATAAACATTTTTATCATAGGCTCTGAAAGTCTGAAAACTTACAATAAGTGTTCATATGTATGTCTACAATATTCCAAACAGAAGCAATTAATATACAAGATTTGCAATTATGATAATAAATTATGGAAATAATATAAATAATTTAAAAAAATTACCAAAAAAAAAAAAAAAAGAGTATAAAAAAATTCTACCTGTTGAGCTTTTCTCAAAAAGCTGTTGAACATCTCACTGGATCCCAGAATGGGGTCCTGACGCACTGCAGGGAGAAATTTTTAAAAAGTATTTATTATATGTATTCAATATTAATTAATGCTAAAGAAAGAAATTCTTTTAGTCAGCAAAGATGCATTAATTTGATCAAAAGCGACAATTAAGACATTGGTATGAAAGATTGTTGTTTTTAGAAATGTAAAAAATATTTTGCAGCAAATCAGCATATTAGATTGATTTCTGAAGAATCATGTGAAACTCAAGACTAATGGTGCTGAAAATTCAGCTTTAGCCAAAAAATGTATTACTTTTATTTTAAACAGTTAAATTTGAATAACATTTCACAATATTACCAGTTGTACTATATGCTCAATAAAACAAAATTAGTACTGATTAGCATAAAAGTCTTGAGAGGTGAGTGAAATTTGCAAGTTCATTGAAACAAACTTCCAAAACATTTGCTTTAACTAACTGAATGCATTAAAGCTACAGGAGAACAAGGCCAATACACATGACATCAAAGTATTAGATGTGGTTAGGTCTGTGACAGTCCTTTAAAGGTACAAATTTCCTCTGGGAAAGTTTGTAGAATGCTTGGTTAGAATGTGTTTGTGAAGGCTATATTGAGAAAATACTACAACTTTCTTATTCTAGTGTCTCAATTTAACCATAATGTAAACCTCAATGTTTTAAAAATCATTTGTCAAAATCGTGTAAAAGCAAACTAATCTGGTATACAATGCAGCCTTTCTTCAAAAATACCACCATGCCTCCCTGACTAATAATAACCTCAGTTAAAAAAAACAAAAAAAAAACATGTTGGCGTCAAACAGACCAACATAAACTACAATGTTTATTTTTACTTCCAATATAGCACACAAGCAAACAATCACAAGACATTTGCACAAACGCTCTGAACAGCTTGTGTGTTTGTGTCCTTATAATTTTCCATAAGCATGTTTCTCAATGATGTAACTGAGGGGAGCTCCAGCCAAGAGCAGCTCCAGACTGTGAGCAAATAAGCTCAACAAGGCTTAGCTTGTTCGATGGAAAGTGCTAGTGCTGGAATGGATTCGAGCAAACAGCTCTTGGTGCTGCCAGCGCCGCTGATTTCCTTTTGTGTGGAGAAAACCTCCCTCATAACCTGTTCAACTACATGCATGGCAAAATACTCAGTGGCTCTATTTTTTTTTTTAAGTTTGTATCTTTTTTACAGCGTGCCTGACACTTTCCTGACATGAATGTCAATGTAGAACATTAACAAGCTGCATCCTCTTACGTGACCATATGACCCTATATGAAGGCTAATCATTTTCTTTTTTAGGAAGTACGCTAACAGGATGCATTAAATTGATCAAAAGGGACAGTAAGGAGTTTTATAGTGTTACAAAACGTTTGTATTTCAAAGAAATGTGGTTCTTTTCAATGTCCTCTTCATTAAAGAACCCTTTAAAAAATATATCAAAGTTATGCATTACGGGAATAATTTACATTTTAAAATTGTAATAATATTTCACAGTATTACTAGTTTTTACTGTATTTTTGATCAAATAAATGCAGCCTCTGTGAACATAAGAGACTTCTTCCAAAAACATATTTAAAAAAAAAAATACTACTAACCCCAAACATTTTGAACAGTTGTGTATATCTGTTTTGAGTCTAATTTCAAAACTTTTGCATGAGCTCTTCAGATAAAAGAAGATGCTTCTCACCGGCTTGCATGTATTTCTCTAGCTGTTCTCTCCTCTGATCGACTTCCACCGGTGTGAGGGTGAAGATCTTCTTTGGTGGAAAAGCTGGCACCACATTATTTCCATATTCTTTTTTGATCTGAAAGGACACAAGGGGAGAAGTTCATTTTAAATGGATGAGGTCAAACTCTGAGAGGATAAACTCCACCTGACCATTGCCTGCCCTTGTCCGCTGTGCACTGCTCTGTCGTACACGCTGTCTCTCAGGCACCAAGCTAATAAATCTGTTTACACTTCACAGCATCTACTCAAATTATGCCTGCTGTTGCTCCATCTGTGTTATTGGGATTTTATTCAACAGCACAGTAAGAAAATTATATGGAAATATATTCAGCAGTGTTGACGACTAAAACTAAAAGGACAAAAAAATAGTTTTCAATAGTTGAAATGGAGCTGAAATAACTTAAAAGCATTTTTTTGTACATGTAAATTATCGGCAGGTTACACTAACAAAAAAAACTGAAAATCGGAATCGGCCGAGAAAATTGCAAATGGTGCATCTCCAATATATAAATATTTATAATACTATATAAATATACATTTTATAATTATAATATCATAATATAAATAATAATTACAATATAAAATATATATATAAAATTATTTAACTTTTTTACAAGAGGATAGTTTACAAAGTTCTGGACATTTAAAATCCCATTTTAAGGGTTAACAGCAAGCCTCACACCAGGACAGCCTCCACGGATTGCATCATATGACCACGTATGATCTGACTAGGCCTTCAACGCACTGTTACCTAGCAACAGTGGCGGTGAAACAAAACAACATGCTGTTAATGGTGAGATCACTGAAGCTCTCGCTCATTCAAGAGGAATCTTAGAGTCGGTGAAATTGGTAGGTGTTAGAAGGGTAATGGGCAGATGTGTCACTTTCAGTGGGTGACCAGACCACTCAAAACATTTCCCACTATTGTGACTTGTTCAGGACTGGTGAATATGATCACAGCTTCATATTTTTTTTTTGTGTGTGTACTTTGTGATTATAATCCTGTCCAAATGTGTTTTTCCCTCACAAAACCTTTTTTGTCTTACTGCAGAGAGTGCAGTCACATCCAAACCAGTGCATAATACAACAGATGTTCATATTAATAACTGTAGCAATTAAGAAGACGATTCATTTAAAATCACAATCTATTTTCAGTATAAGCATGCTGTGTGCGTCTGTGTGTAAGGTCTACTGTAATTCTGATCTAATTATGTTTCAGTTCCTCAGTTTCAGTGAAGCATTGCATTTTCAGAACACATTTCACATCTCAGCATCCACAGCACTAACTGACTATTAAGTGGTTGATTTTATAGCCAGTGATTTGTAACTAATGTTTAAATACCGTTTTGAAATAAACAGCTTTTCATGCGTCAATCGTTGAAAAATATGGGTTCAATACTAATTTCTGAAATGAAGGTCGTGATGAAAATGTGTGTTCACCTGTTCATGGAGGCCCAGGAGTTGGCTGTAACGTAATCGACAATGCAAGACACCATTCACATGGATATTGTAAGCCTGCAGAAGGAAAAAGTAATACATTATAAAAATAAACTCTGAATAGTTTGGAGTAAGACTTTTTATTTATTTATTTTATTATTAGTCTTTTTTTTATTGATTCTAAAATATTATATACATTTTTTTCAAGATTCTTTGATGAAAAGAAAGTTTAAAAGGAACAGCAATTATTTAAAAACTGATTTTATTTAATTTTTTCAAAATTCAAAATGACTTGGTAACATTTGATGAGTTTAATGCATCTTTAATGAATTAAGTATTAATTTCCCCTTTTTCAAAATAAGAATTTTTGAATGGTAGTGTAAATAAAATAAAATAAACACACAGAATACATTCCTAAATAATTTGAATGGTCAGTTAATAACCAGACACTGAATTTACTAATAGAAATAAAACCATGTGCATTATTAAAAAAGAAAGAAAGATAAATTAAGAAAACATTTTTTTTCTTACACAAAAATCTATTTATTACATTTGAACAAGCTAATGATTTTAAAGTGAAACATTTTTGACACTAAAATCAAACACTGTGTCAATTGTGTCTTATTATTTGAGCCATACCTCTAACCCCCCCTCCCCCCCAGGAGACATTTCTGAAGTGGTTACCCCTTACTGAGCCTGGAAACCAAGGCCATTCAGTTCACGGTTTTCTTTTTCTCCCCTAGAAGCTTTCCAGCTGTTTCAGATGTTGCATCCATGCCAACAAATACAACCAGGAAGGCACAATAATCATATTTCGATATGCATGGATTCTTACCACCATTTTTTGTCAAAGAAAAGTAAGCTCATTGTTTCGGTGTTGAGGATATCAGTATCACACCAGCATCTCACTGAGGAACACAGTGGAATACTGGACTTTTACTTAAATTCAGAAAACAAGCACAAATCAAAATGTGTCTAGGGGACTTTGATTTCAGAATGGAGAAACCAAATATAAAGGGTGCCGTTTCAGAAACACAGGAAAAACATTTCTTAAGGCATTCTTGTGGATCGTGTGGCGTTTAAATCTGCAATCAAATTGGGAAATACACATAAAATACTGAGCAGTCCTGAACCAAAAATGTTTTTCTTTGTTTGAGTTTGTTTTAAGAGGTTGTTGTGTAAATGTTCTCCATCTTACTGTTGATATTATAAGAATGGTTTCATCAGACCTCACAGAATTCACATGCATTCAATGCTATTAAAAAGACTTCTGCAAATATGTAGAGTGACCCAATTATTGTCAGCACGGCATGCAACCACCGCAACACTGCGAATACATGAGTCATCAAAGATATCAAAGCTAGAACAAGTCTACTGACAGAGGTAGGATGAAACTGCCATGCCTTTACTTGTCGTGAAATATTTAAAACGGGAAGAATGAGTATGCAAGTCTTCAGGAAATGCAATACTTTTTTGCCCTTGTCTTTGAACAGGAAGTCTGCCATTTAAATCGCAGCCCACTCATTGTTGTGGCTCTTTGGCAAAGTATGCATATTTGGTGACATGAACAGTTCTAAAGAATATATGCAACTCTGTGCTGAATAAAGAGCAAGACAAATTTAGAATAAGACGAATATAGAGTAAAACAACATTGTGCTTTACATGACTGCAGAAAACCAAATAGAGTGAATGCAGAGCGGAACAAAGCACTCTATAGTTTTAGGTTTTTAAATACTCTTCTGCTAACAAAGGTGACATTTATTTTATTAAATAAACAATAAAAATTGTGAAATAATATTATAACTTAAAATAACAGTTTTCTATTTGAATATATTGTCAAATGTAATTTATTTCTGCGATGCAAAGCTGAATTCTTAGCACCATTACTGAGAATTCACCAAAAAAAAAAAAAAAATCACCAATATTTTGCACATTTTGAATATTTAAAATATATTCACACAGAAAACTGTTATTTTAAATAATATTTTACTGTATTTTTTATCAAGTAAATACCTTGCTGAACAGAAGAGACATTCAAAAGCAAAACTAAAAATTCTTCCCAATCTTGACTACTAAACGGGTGAACCGGTTTATGCAACATCTGTTTAAATTACGCAAAACAATAATTATGTTATCATGAACAAAATTGAAACAAAACATTATAAGCAGTAAAAAGTCTGTGTGATTCATAGATCTGACAAATGTATTTCTTAGTGGCCTTGAAAGACTTATCTATTGAGAATGTCACTGACAATCTGTGATTGAGACATTCTCTCTGAATCACAGTCACAGATGGACACAGACAATGTTTGCAGTCGGTCTGTTAGGAATGATTCACAGTATCTTCAGGTATGTGCAATCAAACCTGTGCGGCTCTCCTGGAGGTGTTTTAAGAGGGCAGAGAGCATCCATGTGCACAGTGGAGCTCATAAATAATCTCAGCCCTTATTCAAATCATTTGGTGGCTAAGGAGAGTCAACAACACCACAGGCTGCACATCTGCACTACATCTGCAGACACCTACAAGAAAAGATTCAGGCAAAATATGCTTTGTATTTAATCCACAGTTCACTGCAATACAGATGGAACCCCAGGAGCCAAACTGAAGCTGCCTGGTATTGATAGGCTCTACTCGCGGTTTCATAGACAAATGAAGTGTCATGTCTTGATAGTGAGCCAGCTTTGTTTCCAGTTAGGCTGGATAACCGTTATGCTGAAAGAAATGGCAATGTTGCACAGCATATGGCTGCGGGAGAGAAGCCAGAAGAACTGAGGCAATGTGGACCAATACACACAACAAAGCTTCCTGATCTGATTCCAACTTCAGTCTTTGTTGTTGCATTTTAATAAAGCTGTAACTGTAAAGTTCATTAAGCTTTAAAGGGATGCATATAAATCTCGTAATTTTAAGACTGAAATTTAAGATTGAAATTAAAATGACAAATTATGTACACAGGCTATTTTTTAGGAAACATTAGCAATACTCTTGCAGTAGACGTATTAATATTCACATCTATTTCATATTCATATTAAGCTGTTTGGTTTTAGTCTTTTGAATCCATTCACTATTCATTCAACTTTGATTACTGAATCGTATTCTTATCAAGCCAGATTGTGTTGAGTGCAATGAGTGAATCATTAAATCACTCACTCAACCAATTTGTTTATATAAAAAACAGAGTATTTCAAGATTAAAACGGGTCTTGTCATCCTTTAATAAAAACTAAATTTCTACAAATTTAGTAAGAGATTCCAGAAAGAGTATTTTTAAGTATTTTACCCTCGAATGGAAACACAGTACATCTATCATTTATCTCCATTTTTTCAACTGTGGAGGATTTTAAAAGACAGTATTCTAAATGAAATAATAAATGAAATAATAATTTAAATATATTCATAATTCGTCGGCATCTTTCCCCTTTTGTTGTGAACGAGACTGACTCGTATGAAGAACAGATCATGTTCCCTCAGATTCCGTCAGTCAGCGAAAGATTCATTCACTGAAAAGATTCGTTCACAACAGCGATTCAGAGCACAGCATCTCAAAATGATAAAGCTAGACGCATCGCTTATTTGACCTCCACCACACTTAACTTACCACATAAGTCGATCCATTTTCATCAGAGCGAACCTCCGTCTCGGGGATGGAGAAATGCATTTTCTGCTGTAAGATCACAAGTCTTTGACCGAGGTGAAAATGCTGTTAAAGGCGAGAGTGTTCACGGAAAGCCCTTCTGTGCTGGTCTGCTGTCATGCACGGACCAAACTGAATGACTCGCTCTGATTCCCTGTGTAGTCCTGTCCAGTCCAGTCCAGAGCTGAATTACGCCAGGAAAGTTCTTTTCTTGCAACGTGGATTATTTTAAAAACTTTCTTAATGTTCAGGGCTGAACTTTTCCAATAAACATCTAAGCAGCAGCCATGTTGCGACTGGAGGTAATTCCACGCTCATTGTCGGCAATTTGTCGCTAAATCTGTCCTCTCGCTTCCTCGCGCGGTGTAAAACAATGTGGGAGTCGAGTCTGCAAAACACACAAGTGTCGTCGAAAGGCCCACGATCCAATTAACTTTCAGATCACTCCACGTAAAGGTGCTCCTCGGTTGTCTACAGCCCCTGTTTGTACATACAAACGAGTATAGAGAGGAAACAAATGAAGTAACTGTTTGTCGCAGCATGCATTTCGAGATACCGATATTGTGCTCCAACCTGTTAAGAAGAACACACATCAGTCTGCATTGTAGCGAAACCTTCCAGCACGATAGATCAAGCCTGAAGCCTCTCTGCTGTAATGTATTCAATATGTATCTGTCTGAGCTCTCCCGAAGCATTGCAACAGTCTGGATCAAACCATTCCTCCAGAGCGGGGGGAGGTATTGCGTAAAAAAATTTCATTCGAGGTCCTTTGGCATGAACGAATCGCAAGCGTAGTTTGTAGTAAACAATCTCTCCATTACGACATAACTTGTTTTTATGTAAGTGTTTAAAATGCAGATTAAGATTTAATTGGGGTCAAAAATAGCTGTGTGATACAAGCAAAGTGGTTAAGCTGCATCAAAGAGTATTTAAATATGAGCTAAATCGTTTTCTCAAAACAGCAGGTTAAACCATCTTTGTGATTTGAGGTATTTACGCCCCATGTCTTTTTTTCTCTCAGCAAAATGAAAGGATGTGCTTAACTTTTAGTAATTTAGCAAAAGTTTACATAAGGATTTCAAACTAATAATAATAATAATAATAATAATAAAAGTCTATTATTGTGTCGATGCCCTGCCTGTTATGTCTAATACGTTGCAACTTAATAGAAATAGACATTACACAAAAATGTATATACAAAAGTTATCAAATGTAGTAATTAAAAGGCATAAAAATGGGCAATGGGGTTGCCTAAATTAACTCATTAAGGCACCATAGTGTTTTGTTGTTATTATAGTTATTGATAAACTCTGAAAGATATTTCTTTATTTATTACAGTGACTTTGGTAAAAGCTGAATGGTTTATCTTGAAATGCACTCATTAGACAACTAATTTGTCTAAAATTGTCACATTGAATGAGATTATTATTATTATTTTTAATTCAATTAAAATATTTAATTTAATTTAGTTTTTTACTTTATATATTTCTTTTATTTTTGAGTGTCACCTCTGAACTAGGGTAATCCACATACGTAAATATTCTGTTGCCAAACTACTTGTTGTTATGCGAGGTTCATTTTATGTTTGATTAATTATTTAATTTTTTTAGATGTTTATTAAACATTACGTTAATAATAAAAACAACAGGGGATATATGCTTATAATGTAAAAAAAAAAAAAAAAAAAAAAAAAGTCATCCGTATTCGTGGAATGTGCGAAATCGAAATTTCAGCGTGAGAAATGCTAAATATTTGCGCCTCCTCGATGTCACGTGGGGTCTCGGCGCTTGAACATCACATGATCGTCGAGTCACATGACTTTGTTTTGGCGAAAATGACAGCTAGCGTTACAGCATCTACTATATATTTATGTACTGTTTTTATTGTTTTATTCAATGTATATGTCGACAGCCAGGATACTGACGCACAGGTGAGACGATTCGCTGAATGACTGTAATTAAATAATACTTGCATGCTACAGTAGATATTATAAGTTACATTGTTGCCATTTCTCATCACTGTCGTCAAGTAAAACATTAAATGTTGTTTTATAATGTTTTTTAAAGCTTGCATTTCACCTTTGGTTTCATTAGTTGTGTCAAATGTGTGAAGGGACTGTAAGACAAGACAGTCCTGTCTGGGATTTCTGCCTAACAAAAGGCCATATTAAGGGACGCTGCTGTTTTAGAAATAATACCAGTAATGAAGATACCATTATAGGGTAGGAAAACTTTCTTGTATTCCAAAGATTTTTAATTGTGACATTTATTTTCTATGTAAAAATATAACTGTAATGTACTGTTTTAGGTTGGACTTGGCAAACTGCTCTATTAGTCATGTAGAGCACCTGTATAATTCATCCACAGCATTCATAATGTAAGTACCAGAGCAGGTTTTTATCAGGATAATCTGTCATTTTTAGAACTAAATTGAATATCTGTTTTCACAGAGACCTCTCCAACAACCCAATCTCCAATCTGAGCGATTTCATATTTCAGGGTTTTAGCCAGCTTACCCAACTGTAAGTTATGCATGAGCGCTTTATATCATGTTTATAACATTTAATTATGTCATGGGTTTTCAGCTGGGCTCTGGAGATCAGGGGGTCCATGAAAAAGTTTAGAGAAAAACAGTGTAATAGATGTATAGAATCAAAATTAATGAAATAATAATAATAAAAAAAAAAGTATAAATACTTACAACGATAGAATAATAAATAATACACTGAACATGTATGTATGTGCACAGTGGAAATAATGTAATACTGTAACTATAATAAAATGTTTTATGCATATTTATATGGTTTATTTTACAGTATAAATTTGGTATTGTGATGATGATATCCATCCATGGGTCCATGGCATTTAAAAGATCTAAAATACTAAAAATAGCTGATTTAAATTTAAAATCACGTTGAGTTAACTTGACAAATCTTTACTTAGTCTACTACCCTCAAAACTGGAGTGTCCCGGGGGTAATGCATCATGGGAGAAGGTTGAAGTGAAAAACAATGCCAAAATCTGCGAAGGACAGATAAATATTTGCAATCAGACTGCACAGATGCGTAAGTAATTAATAAAAACAAAATCTCAGTCTTCAAAATGAATTTATTTCAACGCATTTCTTGATTATGGTTTGTCTTTTCAGCCTGGGATTGCCCTGAAAACTCATTCTGCAGCCCATTTGGACCAGGGTTCTTTGAGTGTAGTTGTCTGCATAATTTCCATGGATACAAGTGCATGAGACAGGTGAGACCTCCGTCAAATCATCCCAAACAGGTTGGCCATTACTCCTTTATTGTACACGTTCATTATTCTTTAACAATTGCAGGGCGAGTTTCCTATAGTTAAGGTACTTGGGATACTAACCGGATCTACAGTTGTGGTTTCATCTTTACTCTGGTTCACACAAAGACGAAAGGTCAAGAACACTTGAGTTTTAAAGAAAACTGACTGTTGGACTGACAGTGGAGCCACAACATGCATCAAACTTACTGGAAACGGTGCAGGAGACACCAAAGAGTTTCATACACTGGACGGTGTGACCCATCTGCAGAACATTTGAGTTTCTTGTTTTTATACTTGCCAAAAGCAGGTTTTTTTTTAATTAACTTTCCTTTCCTTTAACCCTCAAAATCCTTAAACATTTTTATGAATACGTATTTTGAAAGCTTTCATGAATACGTCACATTTTCACAGCCTTGACGAGGCTGGTCCGTAAAGGGGAAACTGACCGTAGACTGACCTCGCTGATTGTGTTTGGAGGGCAGCCACATTTCTGACCGATGTTTAGACACTAAACATGTCAACGTGAAGCACTGATCTATTATAACAATGAGAAATATTTTGTGTTGCTTTAAGATAAATAATTATCTTAATTTTTAAAGATGTTTACTTAAGTGTTTACTTAAAAAGTAGTGTTTTGACTTAGAAAAAGATTGAATTTTACAGATGGGGAAATGTAGATTGTTACTTCCACATCCTGCTGTTTACAGATGTCACATGTTATGTCCTAACTGATTATCCTTCAACCTCTTTAACTATGCTTTTCTGTTTTTGGCAACGTAAGAGTGTAAAAGGGAATCGGTTCCATCTTGAGATATATAGACAGACACACTATTAGAAGAACACTGACATACGTAAATGACATTGTTCAGGTTTTTGTCAATAATGTAGGATTGTGATAGGGAATTCAGAATGTACCTTAACAGCCTGGTACCTGAAATAAAGATTTATCACAATAACACAAAGAATAAGCCAACAGTAGTTTTTTGGTTTGTTTTATCTAAACCATGTATTCTTCAGTAGCATTTCCAAGGTTTCCAATACAATACAAATTTATTTTAAGGTAATACGAACAAATCCTCTTATGCAACACGCTGTTTTTCCATCATCTTACACACATTTGCACCATGTTCCTTTTTTCCCTTTTTCACATCTATGAAAGGATTTTGGCAACAGAAACTATCCAAAAAAGGATGATAGATGTTTCTTATGTTTAAGTCTATGCACTGACCACCAAGATACAGCACACAGGCTTTACATACACAAGTACAAAGCTATCTGGCGTTCTTGATCTTGTGAACAACAATTCTAAGTACTAATTAGAGAATTTTGAAAGAAAATCTAATTAGGGGACTTTTTTAGAAACTGGAATTGGACCAGTTATACAATTTGAAATTAAATGTATCCAATCCCACTATTGAGGACATAAACTGTGGCTTAATCTGAAAAGCTTGTTCCATGTCATAGTAAGTTTACTGGGTGCCAGAAGCCCCGTGTGCACAGGTTCTCATGTGCAGATGCTAGAGGGAAGCAGAACCGTGTTCGTCTGCTCTTCACTGATCTACGTTCTTGACTCGCAGTACCACAGGCACAGAGGTGCAGGGGATCATGCCCAAGTCAGTGATCACAAGGTCCACAAAGTCTGGTGGCGTCACGTCATACACCAGGTTCAGAAGCCCCAGTGATTTAATAGTCTGCCAGTTCTCTAGGTGGGACTTTCCATTTCTGGTCACAATTAGGTCATCTGGGTCATCTGTATAACATAAATAAATAAATATTTTTGTGTGTGTTTGTGAATACCTATGCATGATACTTCGAAATGAAGCCAGACATCACAGTTACCTAATTCGTTGGATACAAAAGAGTCAGTCTGCACTCTTTCACAGAACTTGTAGGTCTCGCAGCAAACCAGCACTGGTACATTGTAGGCTTTTGCTACCAGGGCAATTTGGGAAGTTCCCACACGTGACATCACATATCCATTAGCAAGGAGTGCATGGGCACCAAGAAATACCTTGGATACCTGGAAATAAGAGTGCAGTTTCTGATTCAGCATTCAGATCATGTTTTTAATGGCAATATAAAGGCCAGTTAACTTTAGTGCAATAACACTCAAATGTTTTTGTTTTTTTTGCTGGAAGGAAATTAATACTTTTATTCAGCATTGATGCATTATATTGATCAAAAGTGACATTAAAAACATTTATCATATATTTCTGTTTTAAAAATACTGTTCTTTTGAACTATTCTGAAACACAAAAATGAAGGATCATGTGACACTGAAAATTGGCAGTAATGACTTCTGAAATTTCAGCTTTGCCATCACAGGAATAAATAATATTTTGAACTTGTCAAAATAATTTTGAAATAGAACACAGACATTTCAAATTGTAATATTACTCCACATTATTGCCGTTTTACTCTGTTCGATACGAGGCTTTAAAAAAAATCTATAACAAAAAATCTTAGTGTCCCCAACCTTTTGAATACAAACAATCTATATTGTATAATACAGAACCTTGCAGTGCCATATAATCATTTGAAATAACACTGTAATTGCTTTCTAAGAATGTCCGTAATAAACCTATACTTGTATAAAGTGCACATGCTGTTTTAAACTCTTACCTCCTGGTTTCAAAGACAAGGCTTAAGAGTAGACCCGGACTAAAATAAATTACAATTTAATTTATGCATTTAGCAGACGCTTGCGACTTACATTGCATTCAGGCTAACAATTTCCTACTATCATGTGTTCCCTGGGATTCGAACCCCCAACCTTGCGCTTGCTAATGCAATGCTCTACCAGTTGAGCTACAGGAACACATATCATACAGGAAAATTCATGTCTGGGTTCATTTAAATGAAAGAAACTTGCACTGACATATCTTAAAATATATCAATGCCATTGTTTTGTCTCAAGATGCACACCAGTAATGTTATTTTCTAAAGCACGTCTATAAAATATACTTACATTTCCTAATTGAAATATGGCCCAATCCAGACTTAACCTAAGCCTTAACTGTGAAACCAGGCCTTGGTGTTCTTAAAAGAAAGTGGTTCAATTTGGTCGAGACGGATCAAACCAAGCAGTTATCTTTGTTCTATTAGCATTACTTTAGTTGCTACTGTGTATTGTTAAGAACAAAAGTCCCAAACCATAATTAAGCTGTATTTTTAGCTACTGCATATGACACACGTAATCAATCCTTTGAAGGAGCATGCACTTTGAAAAAAAATAATAATAATAATTGCTTTTCCTCGCAATGAGCTAAAAATAAAAAGTGCTTGCAAAAAGCTTTAACTGAAAGAATGACTCACTTCAGGCAGAATGTAGGACAAGGCAGATATGAGCACGTAAGTACATCGGATGCCTTTCTTCACCAGACGCCTCAGCGCCTCTCTGCCCTCCAGCCTGGGCCGACTGTCCACAACTACGACTCGGAACTTCCTCTGCTTTTCAAAAGCTTTACACAGAATGTGGTTGACAAGTGAAGAGCTGGAAAAAGACAAGAAAGGCACTTCTGAAACACTTTATAAATCCAAACTATTACAGAATTACATAAATTAACTGAAAAATCTTACCAGCCATAAACGAGAATGACATCTCCATTACTTATCTTCTCAATAGCATACTTAGAAATGGCTTCAGAGGCCAAAATGATCTTCTCATTTATGTAACTATCAATACATGCCTGCAGTTTCCCTTTGGCCTGTTGAGAAAACATTGCTTTTAGAAATTCACAGGAAGAGTACAGTCTCTAAACTAGTGACTCTAAATATTTTGACCTCTTCTTCTTTGCATTGACTTGGTATATTTGAGACTTCCTTCTTGATGTATTTGATGGCATTGCCCATGCTGGCCGAAAGGGGTCGACACTGGCTGAGAAAACTGCAGGCGTAATGAGAATTTGCAGTGTTTGTTAACCAGCTGTTTCCATGTAAGATCTACATCTGAGCTCATGCTATATCAATTATCACAAGGAAGGAGGTGAACCTGATATAAGGCGACAGCTTGTTCACAAGGTCTCTTGACAACTCCTCATTTGGAGGGGTGCTATAGTCTTGAATAACCTATACAAAAAATTTTTTTAAAAATACTATTTCATTCCAAAATTAAGAACTGTTGAGCTATTTTAAAGGTTTTATTATGAGGTACCTGTTTGAAGGCATGTAGTAGGGCCACAGATCGAGCATTGGATCCTGCTATAATGCCCAGAGAGTACTGCAGGCCCAACCGAACAATCGATGGGTGAATAACTGTGGCAGGGATGCTACAAAATAAACCATAAAAATAATAAGTCAACCAGGTTATTTAAGCTTAATTACTAATATGCTTCTCCCGAAAAATAAACACACTAAACTGTAAAAATGTGTATTTATTTTTACCGGATGGGTATAAGAGACTTCCACTTATATAACTCCATCAAGACTAAATTATGACTAATGTAGAAGATACATTGTTTACAATACCTGATTTGCAGCGTGGGAGGGTTTTTCCGGCTGTATTGGTGTAGATGTGAGAACAGGCTGACCTTGTATCCATAATCTGACCTCAAAGGAACCTAAGACAGCAGAAAGAACAACCGCACTGGATGTGAGAAACTTGTTTGCTCAAGGTCGAACGCTCTGGAGGTCACATCCTCCCTCCTCAGGTCAAGAGCTGAGGCTGCAACAGAACACTGAGCATGAAGACATACATGACACAAATGTGCACAAATGAATTAGGGCTCCACAGGAGACTTAGAAAGCTACACCTAATAACATTAAAAAAAGAAAATTCACCCACATAGGACATCTAGCTCATCACATGAACACAATGTAATGATAATAATCACAGTGAAATCACCTCCAGCAGACAACTTTACCCAAGAATAAAAACACATTACACAGAAAGAATTCAACAATACACTGCACACAAAAGTGTGGAGCCAGACCTCGACTCCAGTTTTATTTAAACCGCATCCCTGCCCTGACTTCTGTAAGACATGGGAAGGACCTGGGTCAAAAAACACTGCAAAATGGATCTCAGAAAACACCTGGATGAATCAATCATCTGTCAGTGGGCAATAATCAGACAACAGGCAAACCATGACTGTGGATATGTCTCACCTGCTGCCTCTCAAGCTTTTTGGCCAACTTCTTCAGCGCAGCAGGGTCGTCCACTTGTACGTGCTCTGGTAACCTTTTCACTACTAACAGACAAAAAAGAGAAAGGAAATGAAAATAAGGCTGGGTAATTTTGCTTATCCAATTCATAAAACATCTGTGAATATGTGTGTTGGCAAATATGTGTGTGTATTTTTAAATAAAATATATCAATGCATTTTTAAATATATATACACAGACAATGTGACACTGAAGACTGGAGAAATGGCTGCTGAAAATTAAACTTTGATACCACAGCAATAAACATTTTAATATATATTTGAAGAGAAAGCCGTTTTTAGTTTGCAATAATATTCTCCAATATTAATATTACCTCTTTTTAAAATCAATCAAAAGGGTGAGCATTTAAGAAATTTCAAAAACATTTAATTGTATCGATCCCAAACTACAGAATGGCAGTGTACTTTAAAATATTTTTACTAGGGATGCAACGAAATGATTATTAACAAAATGAAACACTAAATACTTAATTGTAATAATTGTTTTGTATGTTTCTTCCCCATGTATTTTGCCAATTTTTTCACCATTGCATAAATTAAATAGCCAAAATGTGCTTTTTATTGTTTTGTCTTGCTTTTCACAAAAGATCAATTACATCAATTTTACTTAAAATTAATTAGATTATTAATTAGTTAGTAAATTAATGTTTTTGAGACCGGCTTCACGAATTAGGCATGTATTTTTACTGTATAAGTAAATGCAGCCTTGCTGAGCAGAAAATAATTATTTTCAAACATTAGGGCTGGTCCAAATACCATTTTTTGAGCTTCTGAGTTTTGGTAGTAATCAACACAAGGTATTTAAAGCTTCAGAGGGAGGGACTGAACATATTCTTCTCTCTAATAAATACAGGAATCTCTATGTGTCTTTCATTCAGTTTGCATTTATATTATGTCAAGATTAGAACTGTTCATCCAATCGACTTCACGTATGGCGGGGGTGTTGCTGTGGACCCAAGGGAGTGCAGTGTGGCATTTTGGTGCAATATGGACACACAACACATTCAGAATTAATCAACTTTTAATAAACTACAGAACAACGCCTCACATGGGCAGGGCTTATATGCTCCAAGAACGGACACTGCACTAGTGAAACAAAACACACAGGTCTGTTAAGAGCAATACATTTAATATGGACAAATTTTTAGCCTGGGCTACTGTACGTTTTTTTTATGACTGCATTATTCGCAAGTATGTAGCACATTTTTATCATGTGTAAAATAACTGCTTAAGATGGTGGATAAAAGCAGCTTGTTTTTTTTACACCAACAATATACTATAGGCGTACTAACAGAACTTTAGATTTTGATTTTTCAAACTTGGATGTGCTGTTGTGGTAGGACAGTTTCAATTCGCATATCTGGCGCTCTGCCTTTGTCTTGTCCTCACTCAACCTCCCAATCTGCTCCCACACCGCTGAGGTCTTGGCTTTTTTGTCTTCTCTTCCAGATGAACTGAATCATGACGTTCATGACGTTCACTCATGGGCGATTCATATTCAAGCATGAATGAGAACCGTTTCGTGGGGGATGCCAGGTGTTCGAAAGAAAAAACAAACAAAAAAACAACAACCAACCCACCAAACAAATATTCGAATAATCAGATTTTCTGGTCCAGCCCTATAGAATATACTACAGATCTCAATTTGAAAACTATTGGCCAGTTTTACAATAAGCTTGCTCCAGCATAGGGCTGTAGCTATCGAATATTTTAGTAATTCTACTTTATTCTACCAAAAATTCCATTCATTAATCGAGTAATCGGATAAAATGTGTTTTTGCTTAATTAAAGTGCAATATTAATTATGCAAGAGAAAATAAGACTCCTGGGTCTCTTAAAATGAACAACTAAGTTTCCTTTTTCCTTTTTTTTTTTTTTAAATACATAGAATGCAATGCATACATCAAAAAGAAACATTTAATTAGCACCCATTGTTTCTCTGTCTGTACTTGTACTGTGAACAATGACAATAAAGTTGACAGATGAATTAAGTGCATTTAAGTGCCATTCAGTTGGGGTTTTAAATAAAGCATTTTCTGAGATGCACATTAAACATTAAACACATTGAAAATTACGCAAACGTAACTTTTTGGCAAACAATGGGTGACATAAACACGTTGTCGCATTAAAAAAACAATTGCGAAAGAACCTGACGTGAGATTTAAAATAAATTAAAAGATGCTTCGAGGTAGAGGAATTTGCCTCAATCATTTTTTGTAATTGAGTTACTCGAGGAATCGTTTCAGCCCTACTCCAGCACAAACCCTCTTTTGGTGTTAAAGTAGCACCAAGTTAGTCAGTAGTCAAGTTTTACTAAAGACGCGCAGTGAAAAATTTGCGCTGAAAAGCCACCGACAGTTATTTTTACACCTGGCCTTATTTAATATGCTTTTGTAGAAGTTCCCTTTCAGACAAAACATTTATGAGAGGAAAGTATTCAAATGAATCACACTAACGTTTGTGCTCGTCAATGCATGCCTATTATTTTGGCCACCGTGCATATGCCCAAACTTTCCACCCTGGAATAACCTTTTAGATGCAGTGAATTACCTGGCTGAAGCTCATTAGGGGTAGCTTTAGGCTTGCTGGAGGCAGATTGCTGCCCCCCTTCTTTCTTGCCCTGTTTTGATCCTCGTTCTGACTCTTGCCGTGCACGACGCTCTGCTCGAAGTTCTGCTTTGCTCTTGGCAGGCTTCTCAGCAGCCACAGCAGATTCTGATGCATTTACAGGTGCAGGAGCCCCTAATGAGATAAAAAGGGAAAGCAATTAAAGAGCCCTAAAAAAAACAGACATTAACCTTAGGGTTGTGTTGCAGGTTTGATTAGATTTAAATGAACTCTGCTCTGTTAGTGTCATTTATTTCACATTTCATTAAGCACTTTGTAAGCAGTCAGCTGGTAAAAATACAACCATAGTACACATGTCCAATACACACATTTAGCCCAGCAAACAGGAAAATTATTAGATGCAGATTATTAGATTAAATGCAGAAAAATGATTTTGAAACAGCAGCAAAGCAGGCTGAAGTACCTTTATGTGCTGGGCTCTGTGTGGCAGGTTTTGACGGAGCTGGTACTGATGCTTTCTCTTTCTCCTTTTCCTTCTCTGGAGGACCCTTGTCATCTTTTTTATTCTTTTTATGCTGCTTCTTCTCTTTCCTAAGACGCTGCTTTTCTTCTTTGGTCAATTCCTTACCTTCATTCTATAGATAAAAAAGGGGCATTACAGTTTGCATGATTTTAAATAGTCCAGTGTTACAGTAAATAGACAGACTGCCACTTAAAACCCATCCTGCATTTTGGGCAACTAGACCTTCAATGTCTGCTGAGAATGTGGCTGTGATGCCCAAAATGCTGTCCAGGGAGGCAGCTGTCTAGGTTTTGAGACACAGCCATTGTGTTTGTGATACTTTTATTAAAAAAATGGTATTCAATTGTAAATTGAAGTATGATTAATTAAACACTAAATATTGTGAAATTATATCAACATAAAATAAAGACTTGACCTACCTTTGCCAGTGCAATTTCTTGCAACTTTACATCTTCATCTGTGACACAGGTAAGCATATATTTAAAACGCATCCAAAGTTAAAACTACTCTTTATTAACACCAATGACAGAAGATACTAATTTACTGAATAGTCAGAATAAGTTTGAAATAATAATGTCTGTGATGACATAAATCCTCTGGACACTGACTTTGCAGTGTTATTACATCATGTTGCCTCAGTCGATCTTTATTAAACTAAAAAACGCTGCACAGAGATTCAGTTCGTCTCGCAAACACATCCAGTTACATATGCAAACAACAGGGAACATCGCAACCGTGTCTATGTAAGTTAGTTTGATAACAATGCGTTCCAAATGACAAAAGCAGCATGATGTAATTTCTACTATGCATATGTCAAGTCAGCCTTGCCATGGCAGAGTGAAGATCAGCGGCCACACGAGCTCTCCGTTAACGGCTATAAAGGACTGCTTGCTTACGTGTTTATTTCGGTAACAGCACACGTTAAAAAAGTCTGTACATTTTACCTTTATCATGTTTGACACCGTCAAACTGTCTCCCGTCCGAGTCCGCCATGTTTCATTTCTTCGTGACTCCGCGTTAGTTAACTGATGTGAAAAGCAGTCGGGATGAACAACGCCGCCCTCTAGCGATTAAAAGGAGTAAACTGACTTTTCTTTAAAAATATATTTTTTTACGTTATATCATTCATGAACATATTATGCATGAATAACAGTAAAATAACGAGCACAGTACTTGTTAACATAGTTTTAGATGTAAGTTTAGCATGTCACACCGTACCCAAACGGTCCATCGGTCACCTATTTTATGAAATAGACATAAAACAGTCGCTTTCAACAACAACAACAACAACACGTTCCCTTCGTGTTGAAGAAGAATGAAAAACAGAAGATAAAAAACGAAAAGGTTGTTGTCAGAAGTGGGATTCGAACCCACGCCTGCAGAAGAGACTGCGACCTGAGCGCAAGGATAGTCCGACAATATTTCAGAAATGTTGAGCAATGTCGAACTGCGCAGCCAATCGCCTCGAAGCGCTGTGACATTTGGACCAATCGCGTCAAAGCGCCTTAACATTTCCAGCTAATCAAAAAGCGCAATTCAAAACATTCTCTTGACATTCGTGACATTAGACCAATCAGAGAACAGGGGGATGTCGACGGCACGTTTCCGCGAATCACCGCCAGGTGGAGGGGTCAGCTTTTCTAGTCAGGTGTCAAAACAAGTGGTACGATTTTTATCAAAAGGTGAGTGTTTATTAACTTTGCACGATAGAAAAAAAAACTTGCATAATCGAACATTATTAGTATCTTTGTTTACATTTACATTTACATTTATTCATTTAGCAGACGCTTTTATCCAAATCGACTTACAGATGAAGACAGTGGAAGAAATCAAAAACAACAAAAAGAGCAATGATATATAAGTGCTGTAACAAGTCTCAGTTAGGTTAACACAGTACACGTAGCATGGGATTTTAAATAATATAATAAATAAAAAGAAAACAGAAAGAATAAAAAAAAAAGGATAGAGCAAGCTAGTCTTTACACATACACACACACACATACATATACAATTGCATAATAAATGAAAAGAAAATATATACAAAAAGATTAGAAAGGTAGTTAGATTTTTTAAAGAATAGAATTAGAATAGTGAGTGTTAAAGTTAGAGGGTCAAATAGCTACAGATGGAAGAGATGTGTTTTAAGCCGATTCTTGAAGATGGCTAAGGACTCAGCTGCTCGGATTGAGTTGGGGAGGTCATTCCACCAGAAGGGAACATTTAATTTAAATGTCCGTAAAAGTGACCTTGTGCTTCCTTGGGGTGGCACAATCAAGCGACGTTCACTTGCAGAACGCAAGCTTCTAGAGGGCACGTAAGTCTGAAGTAACAAATTTAGGTAAATGGGTGCAGAGCCAGTGGTAGTTTTGTAGGCAAACATCAATGCCTTGAATTTTATGCGAGCAGCTATTGGAAGCCAGTGCAAATTGATAAACTGAGGTGTGACGTGTATTCTTTTTGGCTCATTAAAAATTAATCTTGCTGCCGCGTTCTGAATTAATTGTAAAGGTTTGATAGAATTGGCTGGAAGACCTGCCAAGAGAGCATTGCAATAGTCCAGCCTGGACAGAACAAGAGCTTGAACAAGGAGTTGTGCAGCATGTTCCGAAAGAAAGGGCTTGTTTAATGTATTTGCATAAGAGAACAACACATCAGGCTTCAGTACAAACATTTACCTGGTCCCATTCATTTGAACGATGTAATGTAATGGTTGTGTTATGTAATGCTCACAACAGTGTAAACCAGAGTGTTTCACAATTGTTTATAGACATTTATGTAATGTTGCAGGTATTTTGAGAAATGTTCCTCTCTTGTATCTTTCTCCTCTAAACAGAGATACCAGTTGTAACATTATATATAAGTTAAACGTGACTTGTGTCCTAGAAATTAATCAATTAATCAATAAATATATGAATTTAATGAAGTATTTTATGCTCTCTTAAGGGACTCATTTGTATTGTGCATTATATTTGTTATAATGCTTACAGATAGAGAAACGTCCGATGCTGTCTGTTTTATAAACAAGGCCCAAGTTCATGCTGGATTTGCACATCATTTGCTATTAAAACATGGAGCCGTCCCTGTGATAAAAGACCCCATTCATGTAAGTAATTGAATCAGATTTCTGTATTTTGTTGGAAATCAGCACATAAATGAATATATGTTAATGGAAACAACACAAAACATCAGTATTATAGCTCAGCTCACGGCACGCCTCCAGGAGATCGGCTTTTTCCAGAAAGATTCAGAAAACTGTATTTTTCTTTTACAAATAAAACTAAAGACTTTTTGGATATATGAAGGATGCAGTACTATACTTAAGATTAACATGAGATTAGGTGAGACTGTGTATGTTATGTACCCTTTAATTTTTTTTTACGTTATATCATTCATGAACATATTATTCATGCATAACAGTAAAATAAAGAGCACACTTGTTAACATAATTTTAGATGTAAGTTTAGCAAGTCACACCCTTATACAGTCTATGGTCACACCCTACGGTCCATCGGTCACTTCTTTTATGAAAAAGACGTAAAACAGTCGCTTTCAACAACAAAACGTTCCCTTCGTGTTGAAGAAGCATGAAAAACAGAAGATAAAAAAACAAAAAGGTTATTGTCAGAAGTGGGATTCGAACCCACGCCTCCAGAGGAGACTGCGACCTGAACGCAGCGCCTTAGACCGCTCGGCCATCCTGACACATTCAATGAAGTTATGTCATCACCTTAAATGGTAATAACACAGTTATAACGTCGTATTTTACACATTCTGTCGTATTTAGTAATGTTAAAATATATAATATGCGCTAAAATATTGTTGTTTGTGACTTACGATCAAATTATACACTAAAGGATGTTTTATTAAATTAACTGTAAGTATATAAGTTATCAAAACTTGTTAAGGAATTAATTGGAATAAGCGTAATGAAATACTGTCACCAACAACACTATTTCAATGCTAAAAACTACTAACTGTGACGATCACCGGTATAAGCAACTGCGAAATGTCTGTTTGGTTCTCTGCTACCGTACGTTTTCACTTACCGGTATGCACATTTTACGTTTGCTTGGTTCTCTGCTACCGTACGTTTTCACTTATGCACATTTTACGTTAACAGTTAACGTTACCTGTTGATACTGTCAACCTGTCCCCCATCCGAGTTCGTTATATTTCATTTCCTAGCAACTTTTCTCTGGTAAACCGAGTCTGAATAGGATTCGGAAGCGACTACGCTCGGTTGTGTCACCTTATCACGCAAACAGTTTTTTTTTTTTTTTTTATTATCACGCGAACAGTTGCCTTTCACTCTAACCAGAGAGTGACGCATTTAGTTCTAATTGAAGACGATACATCTCAGTTTCGAAGCATGGAACAACAAAGACATACTGTTTAAACACAAATCTTTATTTATTGATTACTGGTTTAATAATAACATTATTTTTGTTGACCAATTATTTAACAGGGATGGTTGTCTTTACTCTTATAATGAGTTTCTAGAAGAATACACAATTCCTGTGTCTCCTGGAGATTATGCCAAAGTCTTTGGAGCAAATTTCCTCTGGTGTCTGCATGTTATATAGAGCTCAACCAAGATTGGACACAGAACAACTAACTTTGTTATCGCTGACTGACACTTCAGTTGGTAAGATTTGTTTTTCTTGTAACAATGGTAAGAACAATAAACTAATTAGATCCCTGTTCAAAACAGATATTATCACAGTCCCATATGTGGTTCCATACTGGAATAAATTTATGCAAAACATTGACTGGAAGAAGGTCTGGCTCTTACCCAACCAATATTTGCTGACCAACAAAATTAGAGAAATATCATATATAATAATTCATAAGTTTTACCCGTCTAATGATCATATTGTTAAAAAATGTAAAAAAGACATTGATGTAATGTGCACTTTCTCCTCAATGACTATTGAAACAGTTACCCATTTGTTTTGGCACTGCCCTTTTGTCCAGAGTTTCTGGTCTGACATTTGTAATTTTATTGCAGAAAAAAATTGAGAAAGATTTCAAGTTGTTTTGGAGGGATGTTCTTTTTGGCCCTTATGACGTCAACAGAACTAAGACTAGGCCTAATGAAACTTTCATTATTAATCTCATTATTCTCTTGGCAAAATTTTACATCCATAAATGTAAGTTTGCGCATTCCAAAACATATTTTATTGAGGTCAAGCAATATGTCAACACAATTAAGTATTTTCTTAATCAAAAGGCAACAAAAACTGTGAAGGTGTGTAAACAATTTGATATATTTTTGTAAGTCCGTACTTCCCCTGGCAAAATGTGATGTTGTGAGTCTTGTGTTTATTTTTTGTTTATGTTTAAATACTTGCAATGTTGGAAACTGCACAATGTGTTTTTTTTTATAATGGAGATGCACGCTAATGTAAACTGTGCAATTGTTGAACAACAAAAAAAAAAAACAGTATTAAACGATTTAGAAAGAAGAAAAAAAAAATCTCTGTTTCGAAGCACTCCAGAGCCCTCTGCTGGTCAAAGATATGTCAATATAAAAAAAAAAGCATGCTTGTAACAGTCAGACACACATTTTTGGAAATTACGGTCTCTGTCATTTGTATCATCCATACATTTACAAGGGTTGGACTCCATTCTAATATAATGTTACTGTTTTATTTGTATAATAAATGTAATATTTCATGCTTCTATATATTATGGTGAAATACAGTCTCCACAGAAGGCTGTAGGCCTACACTTTGCTTTTCAAAATATATTCAAAAATACAATTTATTCTGCTGAGATTGGCTAATCAGAATGTAGTACTCCAGTGAGCTGTGTAATAAAGTATTTTACATAACAGTTTGGTCTGTGAATCTGAATGAAGAAGGGCAGAGCAGATATTTCTCCAGTAACATTATAGACTTCTCAACAAAAATGATTGGATCGGTTGCTAGTGTAAGGTGACCAGATTTCTGAAATGAAAACCAGGGACATTTCCTAGTTCAGTGGTTCAGTTCCTAGTTCCTAGTTTTTTTTTTTTTTTTTTTTTACAATTCATCAAAAAAAATCACAACTATCGCAAATAGCCTGGGATGTAAAAAGTCCACTCCCTGTTAAAAACATCAATAAACATGATTTATAATTAATATAACATACAAGGCTCATTTAAACACATTTTGGAAATTTGTAACATTTAATTAAAAAAAAGCTGTCATTACTATACCAAAACATGAATTGTATTTAAATTCTCGTCACTGATAGTATTTGCACTCAGCCATTGTGTGCATTCAGCTAATATACTGCAGATAACAAATATATAAAAATGAACAATATTATATATATATATATATATATATATATATATATATATATATATATATATATATATATATATATATATATATATATATATATATATATATATATATATATATATATATATATATATATAAAAGATCAAAAGGATTATCAGTGCAGATTAATTTTCACAGCCTTCTTTGATCATATTTACCAAGGGGGCCAATATTTTTGCAGGTTTTGTTTTAGTGAGCTAAACAACCCACTAGCGAATAATAAAACATACCATTGAGGCCCATGTAGGCAGAGTCCTTCATAAGAGTGCCACACCTGAAGTCAATTGACTTGACATCCTCTATCAGGGGAAAACTTTAGGTAGGAAGATCACAGCAGATTACATCATCCAGCCCCAACCAAAAACAGATACTGAGAGCGGCGTCAAACCAGAAGGCATGGCCTAGACTAGACACTAAATCTGGTTTAATGTATAGGCCAATATGTTTGACGTTTAATTTAAATCAAATAAATGTCATGTCAAGTTTTGGAGGTCAGCATGATTTGCATATTTGACCTGTTTTTTTTGTCCCCACAAGGTCAAAATATATTGGTATTACTGTTCTTGTAGGGACATTTGGTCCCCATAACTTACCAGGAATATCAGGGCCACTCACACACACACATTCCCAGCTGTGAAACACCATGATACAAAGTACAGTTCATAAGGCCCCTAAACTCAGATATTAGATCATCTGCTAACATGAAATGTCTCATACACCAAGCCACTTAATGTAAGGCTTTAAAAGCAAAGCTTAGAAAGCAATGTTCGTTAATTACAGTGGGACATGGTACATAATGCACATGTACAGACAGACTTTTGTAGTGCATTCATATTTGGTTTATTTCATGAGTATAATTCTTGAGTGCTATAAAGCTTGCTGTTAATGGAGAACTTGAACCCAAAACTAAACTCAAACACATCTTATAAATACGGTACAAATTAAAACTTATTTTTATTTATTTATTTTTTCTTTAACAGTCAGTAAAGGCACTTAATCTTTAAAAAACATTTATAGTTAACTGAATGGATTCTAACTAAATTCAACATTTTATGTACACTTTTTTCCTATTAATTATTTTAAAATTTGTTTAACAATAAAGTGCAAATTATTTATTAATTTATAAAATAGAATTAAATAGACTATGTGTGTGTGGCCTTTTATTTGATTAATTTTGCATGATCTGCACAGTTACAGTTTTATAAAAAATATACTTTCAATGCAATTCAAAAAGTGCACAATCAATACAATTAAGCACACATCTTTTTCGCAAGTGCAATGAAAGACGAGTTTAGGGACTGAATGATTATTGTAGAAGGAATAGTTAATTTCTATTATTGTTATAAAGTAGGAAATGAACACAACATTGAAAAAGGAAATAGTTTATTGAATTTTATGAGAAATAAAAATCCTAATGAAAAAATTTACATTTTTTAGGGTTAGTACATTTTAAATTCCAAAGAAGCAGACTACTGAATGACTCTCTTGTAATGTCTGCTCTATGTTGGCTGTATTCACGACGCAGTAGCTGGTTGAAGGGGACCAAACCTCACAGAAACACCTGACTTGGTTCCATTTGACCAGCCACAGCAGGGCGTGCTGCTTCAGACAGAGAGAACGGCAGACTAACGGAGCTTATGTTCAGCAATGTTCAAATGTTCAGCAAATCATTCTCGCTGCTTACCTGTTGAGAAGACAAAGGAAAAATTCAATAATTTAAAAATAATACAAAATCAACTTGGCAGCCCCATTTACAAACTGTTTCTTCAGTAAAATGTCAATTGTATTTCCTGTGCAGTTCATTGGATGAGCATTACCACATAAGTTTAGCATTATCAATTACTGCCTTTTTGTTTAATGTGCTGATAGTCATGAAAAGAGCATTTTAGCGACTTCTTTGATGGAAACCCATAAAGTTCGTGGCTCTCAGAGGGATTAGTGAAGTAACGACAGCTGTACTCTGTCAGTCTGCCCTGCATCTTCAGTAGCTACGGGTCAGTGAGAGATGATCGGGGTGTGGAGGCCACAAACGTGTGTTTATGACCAGCCAGCTGACTAAAACAACAGCTTTAGCACCCCATCTAGAATCATTCATGCAGCTCAAATGATTTTTTGTCATCTTAGAATTCAAAATGGCACAAATTTATGACACTCTGGCTTAGTTTAGGTTTAATGAATCATTTTTATGTCCATATATAATGATTTATTTATTTGCATGCACGGGTCCTGTGGTGATGGGTTCCCCCTGAAACCACACACTTCCTTACATTCCATAACTTTAATATTCATATGGGCATATAAGGAAGCATGTCATCACAAGGGGCAAATCTGAATTCCCTCACAGAACAAAGTTGCCAGGAAAAAATGCATGGAGAAGAGATACATTTTTTAAACAATATATTTATTTTATTTTTCTGCTTTCTAACTATAAGTTATAGAAAAAAGGCAAAACAAAATGCTGGATAACTCCAAAGTGAATCCAGAAATATCATCCAGAAAGATTAAAAAATGCAGTATTTACCACAACAAACATTTATTATTCACTTTGTAGAATGAAGGAGTAATATTACAGCTCAAGTGTGAAGAAAAAAATTAGTTTACCTGTATGTACTTATCTTTTCCTTTTGATGCATTGACAAGTGTCCATAGACAAGGGACATGGAGGCTAGCCAGCCAAGCAGGAGAGGACGAGCACATCTAGCACTCAAACATCTTCTCACATTTAAATAGACCTGAAGGTTTCTCATTCTGGCACATGGAAACCTTAAAATCCACAAACTGCCCCCTTTATACTCCTGGATACAGGAGACTGATATACAGTAGATCAAAGACAAGCTTTGACACCTCAGGTGAAAACCCAGGAACACGCTCATACCTCCATTTCCTTTAACAGCACCATTTCCAGTGCCAGAGGTGTAAAATCTTCCATTTGCTGTCTCGTAAAACAGAGATATCACCAAGCGTCTCGGTCCGAATCAAAATGGAGCTATATATAATATATATATATAGTGCCATTATACGTATAGAAGAATTGAAAAATATTCAAAGACATTTTGACATCCCAGATATGAAATTGGCTGCTCCTGTTTAATCTGAAATAATTTTAAGACATTTCATCTCAACTTCTTTGGCAATTAAAGAATGAGAAAAGACTTTAAAATAGTCTCAGATGTTGTAATTAGCATAATGTAAAGTCTACCCCAGTTCAGAGAAGAAAAAAAACACTGCCTAAAGCCAACTCAATCTAGCAACAAATGAAAACCCTCCCCACACCTCTCTGTTCCCATCTTTCCTCTTCTGCTGAGTGCTACAGTGTGTCGTCTTCATTGCTTGACTGGTGGATTCTGCCCAGACATGGCCACACGCTCCCGGCCTTTTCGAGTGCTCAGCCTGCCTTATACTCCCTCCTCTGCCCCGTGGTCCTACACCTGTTGGTGTCCTTTAGAAGCCAGGGCCTCTCCTCTGCCTGCTGTCCAACCCAATCAGGGCCGTGACAGGGGAGAGCGAGCCTGTGAAATCACACCTCTCAGCTGTTCACACTCGCCTCCAGACACCCTACACCCACTGCTCCCCTTTTACACCGAATTTCAATGGCTCCTTTAGGGAGAAAGAAGAGAAACCAGGAAACAACTGCGGGCGAGTGACTCTGTACAGTGGTGGGTTAGTAGTCACAGCTGAAACAAGCTAGTGTTACTACTGTCTGGGATTTGATAAGCTACTGGTTTTAGGCTCAAGGCTGGAAAGATTTGGGATCAAGATGCTTCACATTACTTTGATAAATGGCGAAAATTACAAGCACATTATTTTTTTTATTATTATTAATTTTTTTTTGTAGTATTTTTCATAACAGTGAGGTCTAACTAAAAAGGAATATATGGTTTTCTAAATAATATATATATATATATATATATATATATGTATGTGTGTGTGTGTGTGTGTGTGTGTGTGTGTATAAAATTGAATGAAATATAGCCTTTACCTTGGGGTCTAGAAGTCTAAGACACCTACTAAAATGCTTATAATTTGAATTAATAATAAATAATTTGAATAATTAGTAATATTTGTTTTTATTTAATTTTCTAAAATCAACTGGAAAAGATACTCTGAAAACATTAATTACATGCATGGATTCATGTGTTTGTGGTCATCATGTTACAAAGCAAGATGTATATACAGTATTGTTCAAAATAATAGCAGTACAATGTGACTAACCAGAATAATCAAGGTTTTTAGTATATTTTTTATTGCTACGTGGCAGTGGTGGACGAAGTACACAAATCAAGTACTTGAGTAAAAGTACAGATACGTATAGTAAAATATTACTCCAGTAAAAGTAAAAGTACTCCTTTTTCAATTTTACTCAAGTGAAAGTAAAAAAGTACTCAATTTTTTATGTACTTAAGTAAAAAAGTACTGACAGATAGATGTTTGAAATTTTATATAGGCTACTTAATTTAATTTTATACTAGCACATATTTTTTGTAAATAATCCTACTTCTCAAAATACCTGGGCCCGTATTCATAAAGATTCTAAGAATCCTCTCAGAAAACTCTTAATTTAGCTTAAAAACTTTTACGTAGGAGTCTTTAGTTAAACGCGATTCGGGACTGATCCGAGAGCAACTCTGAGTAAGGAAAAGACAAAAACTTTCATCTTAGTGAGGAGGCGGGGTTGACCCCGTTGCTATGTATGACACAATCTTTTGAAGACTGTGATTGGTTGGTTGTCCAAGAAGGAAAGAAAAAGAGTGATTTTAAGTATAGGTCTATTCTAATTCTCACTTTGAATTTACATGCGTAATTTTTCCTATTTGACCGTTCTCTCACATACACACACACACACACACATTATATACACTGTGTGTATATAAATCCTTTTTTTATTTACCAAGCTTTTAATTTCCTATAAGGTATTTGATTGGCTTAAAATGATACAAATTGTTCCACTCTTTCTAATTATAGTGATTGCTGTCCTATTTAAGTGCAGTTTGAATGTTGGTTTTAATGTATCAAACATGGCATCAAAACCAAGAAGGACGAGAAATCCAAACTGGACAGAGGAACAGTGTTTACTGTTAGCCCAGTTAGTGGATGAACACAAGGCCATTCTTAAAGGATAATTCGGGCCGGGTGTCACAGCAAGGGACAAGAAGCAGAGATGAGAGCGTATAGCACAAGCTATTAACGGTTCATTCTCCCTGCTTGTGCGTACCTTTAAGCCTGCTATATTCATAAATGTAGTTTTTTGAGCCTGCAAGGTGGGAATGTCCAGTGAAACGAAATGAACTGCGACACAATAAGATGTTCTGAAAGTGCTGTAATTGTTTGTGTGATCACTCTGCTTACAGAAGGTTGTGACAGACCCAAATCATCACTATTGCATTGTTGCATTTTCCCAGTTGCCAAATATCGTAATGTAGTGATTACTTTAATTTATATATTAAATTATAAATTATTATATAATCTATAGCATCTTATTAACTCGCTGTCATCCATTGTCTGCTACACATTTCTTCTGCCTCTTCGTCTCTCTGCCATTTTCTCCTCTGCTAAAGAAACTCTTTAGCCTCTTAAAAGTCCTCGTCTGTGCTCCTAACAAGTTTGACCTTAAGACCTCTTTTAAGGGTTAAGATGCTTTCTGAATTACTTTTTCTATACTAGGATTTTTTGTTTAATTCTAAGAGTAAACAGCCACATTTCTAAGAATTTTCTTAGAATTTTGTCACTAGGAGCTACTTTTTGCATTATGACTCTTTATGAATACGGGCCCAGGGATTTTTTCCAAAATAACCACTATATGGAGTCAAGATATATTTTTGTTGTTGATATGGACTTCATTGACGAGAGTAATATTCACTGTGAAGCTTACACTGTGATGTACCTGAGAGAAAACAGAGATGACCATCTGATTTTCACCAGTACGAACAAAGTATTTTAAAGTTTGTTCTTTTACAAAACATCACAGTTATATATGACATGATAATAAGGCCTGAAGTTAGGAAGAACATTTTAAGGAAAATATAATTATATTTTCATAATGATTTTTTCGTTCTCAAATCTTGTCTGTGGTGTAAAAACACCCCTGGCCAAATGGGGTGCATCTCTTCCCATTTTGATAATTACTGTAGTTACCATGTTCTGAACATCACATCCTTTCTTTTGTTTCTAGATGTAATATATATATATATATATATATATATATATATATATATATATATATATATATATATATATATATATATTTATATATATATATATATATAGGTGGTTGAATAAAAAATATTTGGACATTATTTATAAAAAAATTACCTCAAGTTAGCACCAGCAAGCTTGTTAGCTAGACAGTTAGCATCAGCTAACAATATTTACTTATTTTCAGTACGGTTATGAATAAACATTCATGTCTGTCTACTTGTCTTGTTAATCCAAACAATATAACGTTACTGTTGATAAACAATATAAAAACAGACGTCACATAGGACATGGTAGCATTTTAATAAAACTGTTAATATTACGGCAGCAAGGTATTTGAACATGCACGAGTTATTTTATATAATCTGTGTTAGTTTAATGTGTGTATGTGTTTTTTTTTTTATCTAAAACACAGAGACGCTGATTGATGTGTCTGCATCGTCTGCACTCTAGCATTTCAGTGGGCTTAAACAGATCACTCTTTACAGCGGATTTAGTTCCCAAAACAAACGGACAATTTTGACCTAAATATGATTTTCAGTTACAATAATTAATCCTAAATTTCGACATTAATAACTTACTTTTAGCAACATCAGACGCACGCGCGCTCACAAGATCTCCCGGTTCTTACTGACTCGCACTAAACGGTTCATTTGAATCAGTGAGTGGTCGACTCCAGAACAGCTGCAATCGGATCATTCTAATTCGTAAACGAATCGTTTGTTGCGATTCGCGATCCGATTTAAAAGTATATTTTGAAAAGACTCAGTTCGTTCATGATGAATCAGACACCGCTTCTGCGTGTCGGAGCACGTGATATATTATAGGAAGTAACGATATGTTTTATGAAATGTAGTGAAGTAAAAAGTACGATTTTATGCTTTGGAATGTAGTGAAGTAAAAGTAAAAGTTACGCGAAATAAAACTACTCCAGTAAAGTACAGATACTTGAAAAATGTACTTAAGTACAGTAACGAAGTAAAGCTACTCCGTTACTGTCCACCACTGCTACGTGGCAAACAAGTTACCAGTAGGTTCAGTAGATTGTCAGAAAACAAACAAGACCCAGCATTCATGATATGCACGCTCTTAAGGCTGTGCAATTGGGCAATTAGTTGAAAGGGGTGTGTTCAAAAAAATAGCAGTGTCTACCTTTGACTGTACAAACTCAAAACTATTTTGTACAAACATTTTTTTTTCTGGGATTTAGCAATCCTGTGAATCACTAAACTGATATTTAGTTGTATGACCACAGTTTTTTAAAACTGCTTGACATCTGTGTGGCATGGAGTCTACCAACTTGTGGCACCTCTCAGCTGTTATTCCACTCCATGATTCTTTAACAACATTCCACAATTCATTCACATTTCTTGGTTTTGCTTCAGAAACAGCATTTTTGATATCACCCCACAAGTTCTCAATTGGATTAAGGTCTGGAGATTGGGCTGGCCACTCCATAACATTAATTTTGTTGGTTTGGAACCAAGACTTTGCCCGTTTACTAGTGTGTTTTGGGTCATTGTCTTGTTGAAACAACCATTTCAAGGGCATGTCCTCTTCAGCATAGGGCAACATGACCTCTTCAAGTATTTTAACATATGCAAACTGATCCATGATCCCTGGTATGCGATAAATAGGCCCAACACCACAGTAGGAGAAACATGCCCATATCATGATGCTTGCACCTCCATGCTTCACTGTCTTCACTGTGTACTGTGGCTTGAATTCAGAGTTTGGGGGTCGTCTCACAAACTGCCTGTGGCCCTTGGACCCAAAAAGAACAATTTTACTCTCATCAGTCCACAATATGTTCCTCCATTTCTCTTTAGGCCAGTTGATGTGTTCTTTGGCAAATTGTAACCTCTTCTGCACATGCCTTTTTTTTAACAGAGGGACTTTGCGGGGGATTCTTGAAAATAGATTAGCTTCACACAGACGTCTTCTAACTGTCACAGTACTTACAGGTAACTCCAGACTGTCTTTGATCATCCTAGAGGTGATCATTGGCTGAGCCTTTGCCATTCTGGTTATTCTTCTATCCATTTTGATGGTTGTCTTCCGTTTTCTTCCACGTCTCTCTGGTTTTGCTCTCCATTTTAAGGCATTGGAGATCATTTTAGCTGAACAGCCTATCATTTTTTGCACCTCTTTATAGGTTTTCCCCTCTCTAATCAACTTTTTAATCAAAGTACGCTGTTCTTCTGAACAATGTCTTGAACGACCCATTTTCCTCAGCTTTCAAATGCATGTTCAACAAGTGTTGGCTTCATCCTTAAATAGGGGCCACCTGATTCACACCTGTTTCTTCACAAAATTGATGACCTCAGTGATTGAATGCCACACTGCTATTTTTTTGAACACACCCCTTTCAACTAATTCAACTAATTGCCCAATTGCACAGCCTTAAGAGCGTGCATATCATGAATGCTGGGTCTCATTTGTTTTCTGACAATCTACTGAACCTACTGGTAACTTGTTTGCCACGTAGCAATAAAAAAATATACGAAAAACCTTGATTATTCTGGTTAGTCACATTGTACTGCTATTATTTTGAACAATACTGTATATATATATATATATATATATATATATATATATATATATATATATATATATATATATATATATATATATATATATATATATACACACATCATAAAATAATTAATTATGAAAATTATTTACTGATTTAGATGGTAACGTATTAACTGATTAAATAAATGTGATAACATTTAATTAAATAAATTATAAAAAATATGCAATAAATTATACATTCTTAATTAAATTATATATTATTATGAATAAGAATTAGGAATAAAATTTATTTTGATAAAAAATACTGCAAAACAGTAATAATTTTGAAACATTACCATTTAAAATAACAGTTTTCAATTTAAATATATTTTCAAAAGTAATTTATATCATATGACTCTTCAGAAATCATTGTAATATGCTGATTTGCTGCTCAATTAACAATTCTTATTATTGTCAATGTTGAAAACATTCAACATTGAACATAATACACACAAATAAACATGAAGGGAATTTTATCTAATATATTTAATATATAATTTTCAATCACAACTACAAATTCAGTTTGTACGTTGTCACATACATGAAAATGCATCATAAAAAAAAAAAAAAAAAAAAACTTTATTATACAACTTTTTGTCCATTACATTATTTTCGATGTGAATTGTTAAATATCAATGATATTCATTTGCTGTCACAAGTATCTGAACTGTCTGGTTTTGCACCATGCTTGATGACCACATGATTTCAAGACTTGAGCCACCCACAGAATGAACCCGACCTAGTTCTGTGGAGGAAATGGGGGAGGTCTGGGTACATTTTCCCCTGCAACAAGCACGCCAGTACCCCTGAAGTCAGCACCTGTGTTCTAAAAGAAGCCCAGGCAACAGGAGACCCAGGGCCAGAGATGAGGCTTACTCTGAAACCCTACACTCCGCACCCTTTTAACAGCATTAAACCACCACAAATAGCCAGCAGCATTGCTTTTCTCAGTAATAGTACCATGCATGCTCAACAATTACTGTTTCCTGTGGCTGCAAATGACAGTAACAAATTAGACATTTGCATCTACATCATCACAGAGGATTACAACATGTGCCATCAGTAATAACCACAGGTCATTATACACCTGTCGGTGAAGATATTTTTTGCTTCTAAAGCTAACAATATGCCCTAATTTCCACATAATCCTAAATTGTAAACTGTTTAAATGAACATCGGGTTAAAAACAGAATCCATTGAAGAATATTAAAATATAAATATGAAACCCCGCCATGATCAGTTGTTATTTTCAGTAGCTAATCCCATGGAAGCTATGAAACAATTGTAAGGGTGTGTCTTTAATGCACTACGGAAACAATAGCGACCAAGTGTTCACTGGGGTCAATGGTAAAATAGAGAACGAGAGAGAGAGAGAGAGAGAGAGAGAGAGAATGCTCAGTGTTTGAAGAGAACGTAAGCTCCAAATCTGACCGCTCTGTTTATTTTTAACACTGGCAGTCAAATTGGGCCCCACGGTGCTAATAACTTTGTTCCTCTCTGTCACTAGCATTTGGCCAGCAGCATCCCAGTTTATTCTAAGAGGCCATATAGCTCTCTCTTTTTCCGGAGGCTGACATATAGTTTTTCAGGCAGTGAAATTCAAACAGCTGATTCCCAGGACACAGATGCACAGCACAGGACTTGAAGTTGCCAGCTATAATCTTTTTTACAGTTCTACTCCATAGCACAGAAACAATGATATTTTGTTGTGTTGAATGGAGCTTGGTAATGATTTACCAATTTATGATTCTTATGGCTATAGATAGTCCCAATTGACATTAGGTGTTTTTTTTTTCTTTGCACTTAACAAATTTTTACAATACTGTTGTTTAAGCTGCATTGCAAAACACTTTTGCTGTTATTGAGGTAGGATAAGGTTATGAACAGTTCTGGTAGAAATTTATTTTAATTTTTTTTTTATATTTCAAAACATATATACTGAAGAAATGCATTGTGTCAAATTATTAATATAAATCTAAAGAAATAGTAATAAAAGACACTTAATATGCAAACAGAAGCATGGTCAATGTTCAAACAATAATGCTATAAACACTGGTTAAATTCCCAGGGAAATCAATGACTGATTAAAAAAATGTATTATCTTGAATGCATTGTAGGTTGCTTTGGATAAAAACATCTGCCAAATGAATAAATGAAATTTGGGTCCTTGGGTTCTGTTTTCCAGATTGTTATAACTCATAAATGATTTGGTTTCTTGAAACACTGGAATATTATCTGTTTAATCTAGATAAGTAAAGTATTGGTTTAGATGAATGACAAATATGATGTTTAAAAGAGACACAGGGACATTTTAGACCAACTGGGAAAATATAAATGCAGTTTCATTCAAAGGAAGATGATCAAATTTATATACTTATAAAGATCCAAAAAAGATTCTATTACTATTTACTCACACTCACGTTGCCCCAATGTACATGAAATTCGTCCTTCTGTCAAACATAAAACAAGACATTATGAAAATATTTCTCTCTATATATATCTCTAAATATCTTAAAAGTCACTGGGGTCACAATGACTTTCAGTGTATGGACAAAACACTTAAAATATTCAACAAAATATCTTCACCGAATGTCTTGTAATGAAGAAGAAATTAATTCATTCATTTTTGGAACGGGTAAATGCTGACGGAAATGCAGATTTATGAATGCATGTGTGTGTGTGTACTGGTATTCACTATATTATGGGAACAAATGTCCCCACGTGGATAGTAATTGCCAGAAAATGTTGACCTTGTGGGAACATTGTTAGAAAATATAGTTTGCACAGTATAAAAACCATTACACCATTACAAATGTGTGTGTGTGTGTGTGTGTGTTCGCGTGTGTGTGTGTGTGTGTGTGTGTGTGTTCGCGTGTGTATGATAGACATGTGATTTCTTGTGTAATGTGAAAGTCATCAACACACATTTAAAAGTAGATCTGGTTAAGGCACTATAATTCTTCAGCTTTAAAAGTGTTGTCCTTCCTTAGGTATGACAGTTGCTCCCGCTGAGGTTGACACAGCTGTCTGTGAGAGTATGGTGCTGTGCTGTGAAGGATGGGAATAGAAAAGGTCAAAGGACACAGTAGATGTCAAAACAGGTGCTAGCAACTGAGAGGTAAACAGCTTATTCCCTGCCCTGCAAAGTTACTCAAAATGACTCTTTAAATAAAGATCAATCATTTTGTATGATATTTTTCTAGTGGTAAGTCATTATCACATTTGATGTGAGAAGCATTTCTGTGATTTGCTGTGAATTATAAAATCTGACTAGATGTTAAACACTTTCCCATGTATTTTTTTCGGTCACAAGTAGTCTACAGTTTTAGTAAATGAAGGCTAGATATTATTAAACAGCAGACCAAATGGTCATATAGCAGGAAATGCACCTCTGACCCCATCCTGTCTCTACTTAAAAGACCCACATGAAACAGATTGGGTGTCAAAAAGAGATATGTGTTAGTTAAACTGGTGTCAGCAATCTCACTGAAAAGTGGGGGGTTCAGGGTAAAGTTGAGGTAACTAGGTCAAAACTCACACAATCACACCGACAGTCAAATGAACAAAGGATTACAGGTGTGTGAAAATCATGGATTATACATTCAAGACAATTCACTGCAGCCTGAAGCTGAGACATGCAGCAATAAAAAGTAATACACTATGATTGTGGTATCACATCAGTGTTAAGAAAATAAATCACAATACGTTATCAAATGGTCTGCATCTTCATTATTCTGGGTTTCAGGGGTGTCTGAAGCAACCTGATGTCTGATCCTTCACATGCACATAAAGACAAACACAAAAGTAAACATGAATTTATATAGTACAGAACATAATTGTTAATATTTGTATTGAGTATCACTGACTTAAAAACATTCTTTAAATATATGAACAATCTGTCAACCCAAGGCTGAGGTTTTACAGTTCTTATTGTCATGTGACTTTTCCAAAGATGTGATGTCAGTGCAGGTCGAAGGTCATAGGTCACATCTGTTTCTTTCAGCTTAATGTAAAAGAAACCTCATCAAATGTCTTTGCTATTCTTAAAGTTCATTCTTATTACCTAAGGCAAGTTGTCACATTGGACAATATCTCTAACTTTAAATATTTTTTTTCCATAGTATCGCAAGGAAATTGGTTGCTTTATACATTATATATTTTAACAGACATAATAGCCAATATTTTGTATCACCAAAACAAGAAAAGTGCATTCGACCCCTCTATTAAAATGTGTTTAAACAAACATAATTACCATTTTTATTATTCAAGGTTCAGTTTGTGTTGTTAAAAACGTTAGCTAATTATCAGCTATTGTGTTGGCTTCAACTGGTTAGTTGAAATAGTAGGATTTTGATGAGACTTGTACGATCTGTAACTTCCTATTGTTTACTTCCGGACAAGATGGCGGCGCCCACGTAACCGACAGCACGGAGTACGCTCAGTTTAGATATTAAGCTATATTCTTCCTGAGAAATTAATTTGAAAACCAATTTAAACACCAGCTGAACTATCTTAAGTCCTTTTCGGTCGATTGCCTACACTGTATTGATTTATTTATTTCGTTGCTCCGCGCATTGATGACCTTAACTGCAGCTGTGACATGTTAATGAGCATTCATGTGTGTTTAGGTCCGCTGGTTAATGTTTAAATTCTGATCAGATGGAACCGGAGCCAAATCACGGGGAAATATAATACAGTTAATTCTTGTATTAACGTCAAAAGGCGGCAGCATAGCAGACATGCGGTGTGTGAAGGCACTGCAGCTCACCCTTGCGGTCGTCAAACCAGATGCTGTGGCCCATCCGCTCATTCTGGAGGTGAGATCACACGGGCCTGCCCATGGCTATAAATAAATAAAGACAAATTCAACGCAGTTCGTGGTGTCTACATTACATACATCACGTGGATACACTATTTTTGAGACCCCCTGACATTAGCAAATGAAATTCAGTAGTGGGGCTAGGACTTGTTAAAATGGCTATATCTTTGTAACTATGAGATTTTGATAAAGCCAAATGACAAGTAATGTGTGTTTTCTCTGAGAGGTGATTTATTTCTGCTATTTATTAGTTTATGCATGGAATGCAGATTCTTAAAGGGGTAGATGAAAATTAAAATTATGTTATTATTTAAATAAAGCTAGTTAAAAACCTTTATGACTTGATTTCCATCTGTGAAATACATAACAAGATATTTGGGAGAATGTTCCAGTTTTGCCAACCATTGTTTGTCATTGTATGGACAAAAAAAAAAAAAAGACATTTCTTATCATATATTATTTTATGTTCTATGTTAGAATTCAGGTTAAGACATGAGGGTGAGTAAAGAATGACACAATTTTGATTTAAGTTCATTATTATTGAAAGAATGAAATAATTATTAAATTGAAATATTATAAGTATTCTTGACAGACGCATGACAGATGATGAGGATATTGAAAGACAATGGCATATGATGTATATGCAGGCGAATATATTTTTATGTAAGTTTAGTTTCTGTTCAGAAGAAGAGGTGAAGGTGTCACTTTTTAAAGCATATTGTACAACACGTTATACTGCTCATCTGTGGTTCAACTAAAGAACATCTAGTTTGCAGAAGCTGCAGGTAGCTTATAATGATGCAATGAGAATTTTACTAAAGAGACCTAGATGGCATAGTGCAAGTTAAATGTTTGTGAGTGCTAGAGTAATCACTTTTAAAGCACTTTTATGAAATCTTATGTATAGATTTATCTGCCAGCTAAATAATTAAAAAAATGAGATTATTGTGGGTCTATCAAACATAAGGGTTAGTACTACACAGTATCAGTCAAAGCTGTGGAGACATTGGTATTGTTGCATTTTGAAACTTCTTATTGTGTGTGGTAGATGCTGTAGGTTGTATATGTTGTCCTATTTTCTTGTTGTTGTTGTTTTTTTTTTATTAGAACCTTGAGTCTAATATTGATTATTCATATAAATCAACAAGTTTCAGGGGTTACTTCCAGTAAAGATTTTTAGGTAAAAGAATTTTGGCTGACAAAAAGGTTCTGACTTACTCTATACCCATCCTGATGAACATTACCCTTTTAACGAAGAAAGATGTCTTGTAACTCAAAATATGTGGAGGCTTAAAACGATATAATTTGTCTTTATTATCAAAATGAGCCAGCGTCTTGCCTGATTTAATTTCCGCTGTCTGTCACTTCAAAGAGATAAAGGTGCCTTTAATTAGCAACAATTTCCTCATGTAGCGTGGTTTGAAAACTGAAGCCATTTTAAATATAATGTTCGTGTTTTCATTAGAGTGAGATGTACTTTCATCACTCAGTCTGTAACCTTGTTCTTTCTGGAGAACAAATCTCTTTGTCGTCTTGTTGCAGAGGACAAACATGAAACAAAAAGACCTACATCAAAACCGCAAGAGGCTTCCATTAGCATAGCAACACATTTTTACTGACAATAAGTTTCGGTTTTGAGAGATGCAGATGGGCATAGAAAACATATATAATATTGATATAATATTTATTTTAATTTCAGGCTCTTCATCAGAAGATTCTTGAAAACTTCATTATAGTCAGGAAGAAGGATCTGATGTGGAGAACAGAAGAGTCAGAAAGGTTTTATGCTGAACATGCAGGTAGAAAAGCATCTTTCTTCCTATAATATCCTCTGCATGAATGAAAGGGGTCTGTGTTTGTAACAGATTGAACGGTTGAGTATATGTGTGGGTGGGTGTCAGTGTGATGCATGATTTTAAACAGGGTGAGTCATAGTAAAGGCTTCACACAACCTGGAGTTATAAAGTTGACACAGCATGTGGAGAGAGAACATGTTACTCACTCTCAGCTTCTCATATCCTGCATCCAAAGAAAAGCAGCTGCCTCGCATTCATATGTCTGTATTATATATGCAAAAGCCTTTTCAGACCATATTAACAGATTGCAACAAAAATCTGCTGCATAAACCACATCACCCTCGTTGGCTTATTTCCAATTGATCAAAAGTTAAATCAAAGATAAAAGATATGCAACAATTTATTTTTTGTTGTTTTTATTTTTACAGGACGTTTTTTCTATCAAAGACTGGTTGAATTCATGTCAAGGTAAATGTTTATTGTAATTTCCCCACAAATCAAAAAGTGTTTATATATATATATATATATATATATATATATATATATATATATATATATGAAGGAGACAGTATCAGGTTTATATGTACACATATATTTTTATATACAGAATTGTGGTCATTTGTATGTATGAATTAAATAATTTGTAGCTGTAAGCTATTGATCTGTCTAGCTATCTTTTGACTTTATATGTATGTGAGTGTGTGTGTGTGTGTGTGTGTGTCATTGGTATAATGTTTATTTATTTATTTATTTTTTTATGTCAATATAGTTTATAAATTAACAGGATTCCTCCCTTTAAAGCGCGTTGAGTGTCCAATAACAGAAAAGAGCTATATAAGTGTAATGAATTATACATTTTTTTAAGATTTATTTTTCATTGATTTACATCAAAATTAATTAAAATGAGAAAATCTATAATATTAGTACTGTCAAACTATCAATCATGATTAATAGCATTCAAAACAAGTTTTTGTTTACATAATATATTTATGTGTACTGTGTTTATTTTATTATGTATATATAATTACACATTTGGAAAATATTTACATGTATATACATTTATATATATATATATATATATTATTATTTTTTTATATATATTATATTATATATATATTATATTTTATACTATATATATATATTTTTTTTTATATACACTGTATTTATACGAAATAAATATACACTGTTCACAGTGTCCGCAGCATAAATGGCTGCCCACTGCTCCTGGTGTGTGTTCACAGTGTGTGTGTGTGTGTGTTCACTGCTCTGTGTGTGTGCACTTTGGATGGGTTAAATGTAGAGCACGAATTCTGAGTATGGGTCACCATACTTGGCTGAATGTCAAGTCACTTTCACATTCATATATAATGTAAACAAAAACGTTTATTTTGGATGCGAATAATCATTTGACGGAACTAATATATATATTTATATTTATTTAGTTAATGCCTATTTTAATTCAACCAAACTTTTATTTCAGGTAACAAAATGTTTTTATGCTTTTAGGTTTATGTTATATAATGACCATTCTACTACAACATTCTTGCATGATTTGCTTGGTTCAGATCTTCAGTTGTTTTTGGGTCACAGTTTTATGTGAATTCTGTTCAATCCCGTTTCATCTGTTCAGTTGCACGTGGCTTCAGACGTTGAGAATTCATTATGTGTGTACATCATTAACATTTCAGCTATTTCATGATAACGTTCCTGGTAAAACCTGTTCATGGTTCCTGGAGGAACAACTGCTGTACAAATTCTTGAAACTGAAGTCAAAGGATAACCATGTAAACCCTTGTAGCTTCACGAGCTAATTATCCTACAGGTACACAGACACGTTTCATCAAAGGCAGTTAAATCACTGCATTAAGAAAGAATGGATGCATTTTATTTAGCTTTTTGTTCTACTTATTAATATTAATATACTCTAGCATTCAAAACTTTAGGGTCAGTAAGATTCAGATTTGCCCATGTGACACTGAAGAGTAATGGGCTGCTGAAAATTCAGCTTTACCACCGCAGAAATAAACTACATTTAAAAATCATGAAAAGAGAAATACAATATTACCGTTTTTTTATTTATTTTTTGTTCATTAAATACAGCCTCGGTGAACAAGACTTCTTTTAAAAACATTTAAAAATGTTACTGACCCAAAACTTTTAAGTGGTAGTGTAATATAAATGAATGTAAAACTACAGATGCTGTACCACTGCACTTCCCCTCGAAAGGAATAATTAATGCAGATATATGATCTCTCATCTGTGGAGAGGGACATCAATGCTGGTTGTTAATGTAGCGGTTGATCCAGTTCAGACAGTGAGGTCCATGTTACCATGGCACCCTGTCCTCAGAACATGTCTTTGTGTGTGAAAGATAAAACATTAGCGCAGCGCTCGAACTGACCCATGTCTTTTATTCTAAGTCAGAGTCATTTGAAAATAAGCAGCTGATTATTCCTAAGCTTTTAGTTCCATTTTTGTTCCAGCAGAGCCTCTAAGGCAGTATTGCTCATATTTTGTGACTTAAGGCTTGTTTGTACAATTAACATCATAAACGAAAAAAATAAATAAATCCAATTTTGCTTTTAGATTCAATTTTATTTATCTATCTAAGCGCGAACATGAGGTTGTCACAGCTCTCTGTGTAATCCTGCTGTTTACTTGTATTCCCACAACAGTGGCCCAATGAGAGCGTACATCCTTGCCAGGGAAGATGCTATCTCTCACTGGAGGGGGATGATGGGTCCAACAAAAGTGTTTAGAGCTCGCTTCACTTCACCAGACACCCTGCGCGGCCAATATGGGCTGACTGACACCAGAAACACTACTCATGGTTCAGGTGGAGAAACACTTTTCAAAACTGAACTGTTAAAGAGAAAGTTCACTCTACAATGAAAATGTGCTAAAACTGTACTCATCCTCAGGCCATCCAAGATGTAGATCAGTTTTTGTCTTCATCACAACTGATTTGGAGAAATTGAGCATTAGTTCACTTGCTCACCAATGGATCATCTGCAGTAAATGGGTGCCGTCAGAATGAGAGCCCAAACAGCTGATAAAAACCTCACAATAATAAATTTTTTTGTTATTTTTTTTAAACAAATCCGTCATTAAGGTGTTTTAACTTTAAACTCTTGCTTCAGGACAAAATGCAAGTTCTTTAGCCAAAATAACGCTTTGTCCAGTACAGAAGCAACAGTTTAAAGTTCAAAACATCTCAATGATAGATTTGTTTCTTACAAACACGCAGCTTTTCACCTCTTTAAGATGTTAATTAATGTACTTGCGTTGATTACTTCTGGATTACTGTGATGATTTTATCAGCTGTTTGGACTCTCTTTCTGAAGGCACCCATTCACTGCAGGGGATCCACCAATGAGCAATTGATGTAATGCTACGTTTCTCCAAATCTGTTCTGATGTAGAAACTCCTCATATATACACTCAGAAACACATCATATATACCGTATTTTCCAGACTATAAGTCGCACTTCTTTTCATAGTTTGGGTGGTTCTGCCACTTATAGTCAGGTGCGACTTATTTATCAAAATTAATTTGACATGAACCAAGAGAAAACATTTTCTTCTACAGCCACGAGAGGGCGCTCTATGCTGCTCATTGCTCCTGTAACTTAAATGTGTTATGTTAACAAACCGGGCATGTGTTCAGCCTGTTGTTCTGTGTATTATTGTGTAACGCTAGCTGAATAACTTGCCTCTTCAGATGACCAATATCTGTTTTTGTTCTTGGATTTTGGTAAATAAATTAAGTTAATATTTCAGTTAACGTTTTCAGTTGTTCTCATTTAATGTTTTCAGGGGTAGACTACAGGAGCACTGAGCAGCATAGAGCGCCCTCTCGCGGCTGTAGACGGTAATGTTTTCTCTTGGTTCTGGATTCTAAATAAATATGATTTATAGTCCAGTGCGACTTATATCTATTTTTTTCCTCGACATGACGTATTTTTGGACTGATGCGACTTATACTTTGGTGCGACTTATAGTCCGAAAATTACGAAATATAGATTCTTCGATTCTAAATTTTCAGCATTTTCTTATTTTCTTTCTTTCAGATTCAACTGAATCTGCCAAGAGAGAGATTTCATTTTTCTTTCCAGAGTTCAATGCAGAAGAGTGGATGTTGAGGGAAGAGGAATGTTTTAGATTGGGACTTGCTGAATATAATAAGAAGAAACAAATTCATACTCTCCAGGACGCATGATGCTCCCTGGTCTGATGGTACTTTTACAGTGCTACAGTAAATAAATGTGACTTTCACCAGATGCTCCAGCATTTGATTTTTCTCTGCATGGCCATGTTACTCTTTTGTGAACAAAAAGTATCTCTACCACAGCTCTGCCAACATGATTATATTCATTTGTGAGAAAAAAAATAATTTAAACATTTACTTTCAACCATGTTATTCTCTAGATTAGCGAATAAGGTTAAATTAATTAACATTAGTTATTTCATTAGGTATCAGAAACTAACAATGAACAATACATTTTTAAGTGAATGTCAATTTATTGTTATTCATTGTTACTTCAGTTTGTTTTAATGCATTACTCAAAAAATATTTAGGCCTATATATATATATATTTTTTTATAATTGCATATAAAATGTTCCTCTATTTCGTTTAGACAATTGTATTATTAATAAACCTAATATGATGCATATCTATCAGTCATGCATAAATGAAACAGGAATGTTATTTATCTAATATTATATAAAATAATTATTAAACCAAATATGTTTTAAATGTGCAATCACTAGGTTTATAAATTAATCATCACTCAATTAAGTTATTAAGAACATACAGTTCAACTAATCGAATCTTGCTTGTTGCACAACTAGCCAGATTTAAACCATGTTCATACTTTTAAACTGATTCTATTTGTTTTCAAAATCAACCTATTTAATGGCGATTTTTTTAAAGAATTTGAAAATATGACTTAAAATAAAATAGATTCAAATTCTAATAAACTATGCAGAGTACACCTAATGTTATTTAAAAATTAATAATAAAGTAAAAAAAACATATTAGTAGAAATTAACATTGATCTATATTAATAATACTGTAAATACGTTGTTAATTTTTACTTCATAATACCTAACAAATTAATGTTCATATACAAAACCTTATTGTAAAATGTTAATTAAGAGAGTGAAGCAACATAAAGATTAGGAGACAGTAATAGTTATGTGCTTCCAGTAGATATTTTATAACTCAACAATAAACATCATCTTTCAGTGTGTAAAGCAATGATATACTGCAATAACAAACAAAACAGTGCTGCTTCATATATTCTTGCACTACCTTTCGCAGCAGTGTTAGCTTGCTACAGAAACTGTAATTAGGTTTTTGTACCCCAAAAAGCTGAAGGCAACAACAGTGTTATAGTAAGGGCCCTGTTTTTTTTTAGATCCAAGATGAAAATTAAAGCAGTACATCGACATCAAGCTTTCTTTTATTTCTGGGACAAACATGTTGTTGGTATGTTTTTAAACTATTTTAAGTATCATTTTTACACTTTTCACAAAATCATTGGTTGCCCTTCCTGACCAATCCTGTGCTTTCAGTGTATGTACAGTAGATGCTTTTACTAAGATTCTTTTCGTTGGCATCAGAAAAAAAAACAATACATTTTGACAAAGACATTACAGAGAAAAGATGTACATAAAAATACATATTATTAAATAGGTCAAGTGTAACTGAATAATGAATACAACATTTAACTGACCCTTGAAACCTGTTAATGGCAGCACTGATGAACGTCTTCATTTAGGTCATCCCTGCTTCTTCTTTGGTCCATGACATCTTCAACAAGGCTTTCCAGAAATCCAGGATACAGTCTTCTTGAGGTCTTGGGTGAACACCTCATTGAGGCATTGAGTCAACTGCTGCGTCCATCAAACCATCCACCGGTTTCATGACCTCATAGGTGGTTTGTGAAGTTTCCTTGATCTTCCCGCTCTTGTCCACCTGCCGGATGCTTTGAGTCACAGTGATGGTCACTTGCTTGGTGGACATCCGGCTGTCCTGCCATTTGGTCTAATGAAGATAACAATGAAAGATTTTAAGACATGATTGTTGGCAAATGTTTTCAACATTTTATTACAGTTTACAGTATAGATTAATACGATTTCTGGAAATCTATCACATTTCTCAGATGAATGAACAAAAGGTTAATAAATAGTGGATGCGTTTGAGGATTATTATTATTAGCAAAAACTAAAACCATAGAAAAACACTTTTGTACAAAAATGTACAATAGCTTACATTTCTGGAAAAAAAAAAAATCAGCTATGTAATGTATTTCAGCTAGTTTTCAATGCAAATGTTTTGTACTAAAATAACAGACTAAAGCTGAAATAATAATAAAAAAAATCTAAAGCTGGTTTTCATGTGCATCAATATACTTTTATAGTTTAAAAGTTCATAAATGTATTACAGCCCACTTTAGTAAAATGAACAATAATGCTAAATAAAAATTTTTGTAAAGTGAGTCAAAAGAAACACATTTCTGGTGAGGTGTAGATAAAGCCATACATAAGACAAAGGTCAGAAACACTGATGTAGTTTACAGTGTCTTGTTCACACATGCTGCCAAATAGAAAGCATTATATTCAATTAAAAAATACCTACTATTTCCTCAGTTCGTAGCACGCTTCTCCTTTGCACTGTGGTAGCAGAAGAAGACAGCACTTCCTGTTCTTGAGAAGAGAGGATTGCAGGGGTGCTGCCAGGTTTCATGTCATTCAGACCCACCTCAGACATGGCAGAACACACTTTCAGATACGCCTGAGCTGGAGAAGGCAGACCATCATCAAACAGATCTGTACCCAGAAAAAAAAATATGAAAGTTATTCATTCTCTTTCACAAAATCTCTGCATCGGTGACCGTATCAGAAACATTTCAGGTATGAGTGTATGTACAGAATAAATTTAAATGAATAATTAAATTCATATCTATCTATCTATCTATCTATCTATCTATCTATCTATCTATCTATCTATCTATCTATCAGTAGACAGTATTTCTTTAATTATTATATTATGCTGTATATGAACTTAAATACATTTAAAATATTAAAAAATTATATATTAAATAATAAAAATGTACATACATTGATATATGTATGATTCATGAATTATACACTATTAGTCAAAAGTTTTAAAAGATGTCTCGTTACAAATAAAATTAAAATAAAAAAATAATAAAAACCTAATACTGTGAAAAACAACCTTATATTTACTATTGCATACTATATTTATATATTTATATACTATATTTGCTAATACAATAATTATTTTTAAATGTAACCCTCATATTTTAAAACATTTACCCACTATAGCTGCCCTAAGTGCCACAATTCTGCCCAAAAGTGGTAAGCAGTGCTTATTGTGTTCATCCTTGCTCATACTGTTGTACCGAAGTACTAAAGGGATGTAACCATCACCATGGCAACAAGAGGCCTACTTGAGTGAATTGCTCACCAACAGCAGGCTCGCAACACTTTCCCTGTCCTTCTGGGAAGGAAATGTCATTTGAAGAGTTTGTCAGGTAAAATCAGTGAACAGATATGTTCAGCTAATTAAATATGAAAACATTCCATTCAAAAGCTTTGACAAATTCAAATAAAGCCTTAAAATATGATCTCAATCCCTTCTCACCGAGGTTGGCGGTCTTCTCTGATGGGAAGCCCACCTCTGAAGAGTTTTCCGAGTGGATGCTCTGGATGGAGGACAGGGGTAGGTCTGTGTCCGTACTGGTCAGCCAGGTGGACTCTGTCTCTTTGGTCCAGCTTTCCATATATCTGGGCTCCAACACATCTGTCCTGGAGCCTCCACAGCCCATGATGTCAAAAACAAATCCACACCTACACAGCCTTGGATTCTAGGTCCATTACAACACCTCCCGAAGAGCAAAGGAAATATAGATGCTTGTCATATGGTGTTCACTGAGTGATGTCATTTATTATTTATGTTATGTCATTTAGTATGAACAACCCATATCAGCATCATTTTGATGTAAAACTCAAGTCTTCTACTGGTCAGGTGTCGGTCGAAAAGAAAGATCTGGGGCTGATTCTGTGGAAGAGAAATAACAGTCAGCCTATAATACAAGACTTGAGTGTGATTTAACATAATCATTTGATGTTAAAGTATTGGAAGGAAATGACTTAATATATGATTAATGTAGGATAAGTGTAAGCTCTTAAAATTACGCATTACACGTCATAACACAACCTTAATATGTGATATCATAATGACAAATAAGATGGATTGCCCCGTTTCCAATTTCTCTCGAGTAGTGCAGCACTCGTATTTATGTAAACAAAGACGAGTTTGAGATCTCCTGTGGTCCAAATAATAAAGAAGCCCTGAATTATCATTACAATAGATTTTAAATCCAGCGATGTGCATTTTATTATTTTTCTTGTCATGCAATCATTAAGCGATTGCTAAATGATTATAAGAGCGCATAGTTGTGTCGTATTTAGTCTACATTAGTGTCGCGGCACGCTGATCTAATATGCTACACATACATACAGTATATAGCAATGTGTTGAAAAGTAGCCTTCTTTACGTTAGTATAGTATGCAGTATGCAAAAAACGTATTGAGGCTATCAAATGTGCTGGGTGCCCTGCTTGTGGTCTTTCGCGCGAACGAAGATTGTTTTACATTACCTTAAGTCGACAGAGGAATCGGTGTCAGAACGGGTTTCTTCGGTACGTTCACTGTATTTTGTACAGTTTTCAAAACATAATTTACAAGATTCATAGAGGAGCTCTACCACGACGAAAAAAATCATACGCTGAGTGATGACACTCCCCCATCTCTCCCTCTCCCTCTCTTCTTCTCTCTCTCTCTCTAGATGTGAATGATGCTGACATACCCATCTCTTGTCTCGATTACGAGGTATTTATAATTATATAGTTCAAAATGAATGAATGCATCCCCTCCTGGTAAAGTGCAGTTCATGTGTTACAGCATTGTGATATTCATGTCTCCCTTCAGACTGAAGTCGTTCAGTTGTGTTTGTTTACTAAACACAAAAGTAATAGAGCTGTTCAGTCTGCAGTTCTATAATAAAGAACAAATTGCATGTTGTTGAGCCATGCGTTTCCTCGTGAAATTAGAAGGGTTTTGTAAACATCTGTTTGCTCTTTACTGTACAGCAAGGTCCATTCCATGAGAACTGATGACATTTCAATGAAATAGCAAAGAATCAGCATTTGATTCCATTTCTGAAAGATATGCATTTTAGATAATGGCAACTGCCCTCCTAATGTGATTCAGATGAAAAACTGCATGACTGTAATGTGCAACATATATATATACACAGTATAGACCAAAAGTTTGGACACACCTTCTCGTTCAAAGAGTTTTCTTTATTTTCATGACTATGAAAATTGTAGATTCACACTGAAGGCATCAAAACTATGAATTAACACATGTGGAATTATATACATAACAAAAAAGTGTGAAACAACTGAAAATATGTCATATTCTAGGTTCTTCAAAGTAGCCACCTTTTGCTTTGATTACTGCTTTGCACACTCTTGGCTTTCTCTTGATGAGCTTCAAGAGCTAGTCACCTGAAATGGTCTTCCATTAGTCTTGAAGGAGTTCCCCGAGAGATGCTTAGCACTTGTTGGCCCTTTTGCCTTCTGTCTGCGGTCCAGCTCACCCCTAAACCATCTCGATTGGGTTCAGGTCCGGTGACTGTGGGTCCAGGTCATCTGGCGCGGCACCCCATCACTCTCCTTCTTGGTCAAATAGCCCTTGATGCCTTCAGTGTGAATCTACAATTTTCATAGTCATGAAAATAAAGAATACTCTTTGAATGTGAAGGTGTGTTCTAACTTTTGGTCTGTACTGTATGTATGTATGTATATATATATATATATATATATATATATATATATATATATATATATATATATATATACATACATACATACATACATACATACATATATATATATATATATATATATATATATATATATGTGTGTGTGTGTGTGTGTGTGTGTGTGTGTGTGTGTGTGTGTGTGTGTGTGTGTGTATATATATATATATATATATATATATATATATATATATATATATATATATACAGTTTTCTGAATTCTAGGTATACATAAGGACAACCAGTACAAACAATATCATACTATCTATCTCTATTTCTTCGTCAAAGCACACCATCCACAGCCTCATCACTTCAATCAGATGTGTCTCTTTACCCCAATCCCAATACCAGTTGTTATACAATTTATATGTCTGATTCAGATAATTACTGTATGTTCCAAACCTGTTCTCCATGCACAAGCCCTAATGCTTGAAACTGCCATAATTTTCAATATTTGTCTGTATTAATGAAACCAAAGCTGCTAATGAAAAGAGACATGATTTCAGAAGATGTAAGTGTTTCCAACTGTGTACGTGTGCATGCACTAGTGTACATAAAAACAGTTCATAAAAATGTAGACTGCATATCCCATTTATGGACCCTGATGTGCTTTCAAAATGATTGTGTAAAGCAGAAAACTAAAGGAGAAAAGTTTGCTGCAGCGTTATAGTCATCAAACATCTGTCTGACATTATATTACATGCATATCTCAGCTCGTTTATGAGAATGTTCCTCAGTGCTGGAGGAAACAAATTACTGAATGTGCTTGAACATTGAAATAGACATCATAACTGTGAATATTACAGGCCAATAGGAAAATGTGGTAAACCTTTTATTAATCACTGTAACTCGCAACACTCAAAAAGATGTCATAAAATGCTGATGGGAAGCAATTTAATTGGGTTTTAAAATCACCACACAGCCAGTAAAACACTAAGTGAGCACAGCAGTTAAACGTAGTCTGGTGATACTTGGATTTTATTATTATTTTGCCAGATGGGGGCAGTGCAGGCACTGTTTTGAGAGAATCAGCATGTTGTTTTGTATTTTTAAAATGTGTTTTGTTTCTATGATTATAAAGGTTAATTTTCATCACATTTTCTGCCCTCTAGACTTCAGTGTCACATGATCCTTCTGAAATCATTCTAAAATGCTGATTTGCTGCTCGACTATATATATATATATATATATATATATATATATATATATATATATATATATATATATATATATATATATATATTTACTGTTGACAGATTTGAAAACTTTGTATTATTAATATATATATATATATATATATATATATATATATATATATATATATATATACAGTTTTGTTCAAAATAATAGCAGTACAATGTGACTAACCAGAATAATCAAGGTTTTTCGTATATTTTTTTATTGCTACGTGGCAAACAAGTTACCAGTAGGTTCAGTAGATTTTCAGAAAACAAATGAGACCAAGCATTCATGATATGCACGCTCTTAAGGCTGGGCAATTGGGCAATTAGTTGAATTAGTTGAAAGGGGTGTGTTAAAAAAAATAGCAGTGTGGCATTCAATCACTGAGGTCATCAATTTTGTGAAGAAACAGGTGTGAATCAGGTGGCCCCTATTTAAGGATGAAGCCAACACTTGTTGAACATGCATTTGAAAGCTGAGGAAAATGGGTCGTTCAAGACATTGTTCAGAAGAACAGCGTACTTTGATTAAAAAGTTGATTAGAGAGGGGAAAACCTATAAAGAGGTGCAAAAAATGATAGGCTGTTCAGCTAAAATGATCTCCAATGCCTTAAAATGGAGAGCAAAACCAGAGAGACGTGGAAGAAAACGGAAGACAACCATCAAAATGGATAGAAGAATAACCAGAATGGCAAAGGCTCAGCCAATGATCACCTCCAGGATGATCAAAGACAGTCTGGAGTTACCTGTAAGTACTGTGACAGTTAGAAGACGTCTGTGTGAAGCTAATCTATTTTCAAGAATCCCCCGCAAAGTCCCTCTGTTAAAAAAAAGGCATGTGCAGAAGAGGTTACAATTTGCCAAAGAACACATCAACTGGCCTAAAGAGAAATGGAGGAACATTTTGTGGACTGATGAGAGTAAAATTGTTCTTTTTGGGTCCAAGGGCCACAGGCAGTTTGTGAGACGACCCCCAAACTCTGAATTCAAGCCACAGTACACAGTGAAGACAGTGAAGCATGGAGGTGCAAGCATCATGATATGGGCATGTTTCTCCTACTATGGTGTTGGGCCTATTTATCGCATACCAGGGATCATGGATCAGTTTGCATATGTTAAAATACTTGAAGAGGTCATGTTGCCCTATGCTGAAGAGGACATGCCCTTGAAATGGTTGTTTCAACAAGACAATGACCCAAAACACACTAGTAAACGGGCAAAGTCTTGGTTCCAAACCAACAAAATTAATGTTATGGAGTGGCCAGCCCAATCTCCAGACCTTAATCCAATTGAGAACTTGTGGGGTGATATCAAAAATGCTGTTTCTGAAGCAAAACCAAGAAATGTGAATGAATTGTGGAATGTTGTTAAAGAATCATGGAGTGGAATAACAGCTGAGAGGTGCCACAAGTTGGTTGACTCCATGCCACACAGATGTCAAGCAGTTTTAAAAAACTGTGGTCATACAACTAAATATCAGTTTAGTGATTCACAGGATTGCTAAATCCCAGAAAAAAAAATGTTTGTACAAAATAGTTTTGAGTTTGTACAGTCAAAGGTAGACACTGCTATTTTTTTGAACACACCCCTTTCAACTAATTGCCTAATTGCACAGCCTTAAGAGCGTGCATATCATGAATGCTGGGTCTTGTTTGTTTTCTGACAATCTACTGAACCTACTGGTAACTTGTTTGCCACGTAGCAATAAAAAATATACTAAAAACCTTGATTATTCTGGTTAGTCACATTGTACTGCTATTATTTTGAACAATACTGTATATATATATATATATATATATATATATTGTAGAATTTGTGATCAATTTAATTTCAGGATTCTTTGATAAATAGAAAGATCAAAAGATGTTACAAATCTTCTGTAACATCATAAATGTCTTTATTGACACTTTACTGCTGTGTCCTTGCTAAATAAAACTTTCATTGATTGATTGTTTGATTGCTCCAAGCCCTTTAACCTTTAGTTTATATAATAGCCATGGATATGATTTAGTACTTGCTAGTTGCTGTTGGTATTGGGGGAGAGATATAAATGCTTTCTATCAATCTAGAAAGCATTTGACTCGACAAAAATCTGTGTAGTTCAGGATTTTAATTACGTTATATCCTTCAAAGTTTAGAAGTACTCTAGGATGTGAGCTCAAAGCAATATATACTAGGACTACAAGCCACAAAACTCTCATTTTGGTGTGATTGTTGTCTTAAATAGTATAAAAACATAACTCAACCTCATATCTGCTACCCACAGACATCCTCCATTATATTTTCTTTCTGTCTTGTTTTATGCTTGTTGTTATCACTCCAAATATAGCCCCTTCTTTTCAAAGCGCATTCATTGTGCTCAGTGCAGTGGTGCAGTTGACTTTGAAATGAATAAAAGGAAACTTTTAGCTAAATGAAAGCGAAAACCATGCCAATTGCATTTTGAAACTCTCTCTCTCTCTCTCTCTCTCTCTTTTTCATCTGGACAGAACTGTTACTTTTCTCACAATCACAGTTCCTCACTTTATATGCAGTGAGAGTATAGTTGCCCACACTGGATTTTGATTTGTCAAGGTGACAGGATCCTGTTTTCTGTGTCAGCTAAGATTCCCATCAAGACCAGCGTCTCCTGGCAGAATATACTCCACTCTTCTGATCCCACAATTTTTCGCTCAGTCGAGCCAAGTCCAGTCCACATGACGCTGGGAGCTAAACCCACCTCATCCATCACAGCCAGACCTGATGCAGTCGGCACACACATATAGTGTATAGCATATAGTGAGGAGGGACCACACTAAAGAATCTCACAGCCCCAAAACAGGATCAGGTCTGAACAATCTTTAGGGATGTATGATGTATCACTACCAGTTGGCAGATACTGAATTCTCTTTTTACTCATCTTTGTACATTTAGATTATTTTCACCGCTCACTTAAAGGAACTGTTTACCCATAAATGGAAATTAGCAAAAAATGCACTCACCCTCAGGCTATCCAAGATGCATGAAGATGCATTTGTTTCTTCATCGGAACAGATTTGGATTTGAATTTATCATTACATCACTTGCTCACCAACAGATCTTCTGGAGTGAATGGGTGCCGTCAGAATGAGAGTCCAAACAGCTGATAAAAAACATCACAATAATCCACAAGTAGTACACACAATTCCAGTCCATCAATTTTTTATCAACTGTTTAAACCCTCATTCTGACGGCACCCATTCACCCATTCATGTAATTTTTCCAAATCAGTTCCAAAGAGACTTGTATGCCCTGAGAGTGAGTACATTTTCAGCAAATCTTCATTTTTCAGAGAACTATTTCTTGCAAGGCATTTTTTTAAATTACTAATAACTGATTTTAGTTTTTAGTGTTTTAATTTCTTTAGGCAAAATAGCATAGTTGTTTTAAACAGTTATCACTAATCACTAATTATTGCCTTATCGATACTGGAATTTTAGGATCAGTGCCACCCTAGAATTATAGAATTACAATGCAGACACTTGCCAATTGATTATGAAAATAAATAACCGAATACAAATGATTTACAAATGAATAGCTGTGCATTGTACCTTTCAGCACATGTAAATCAGCAGTGCTCTGAAGCATCAGTCTGCTGTGGTTATATTCCAGTCAGAACAGTCTTTAACTGGGGAAGAAGAATCAATGGAATTCATTAAACCTTGATGGCCGCTTGTTGATGGACCTTTCGTCTGTTTCCTTTTACTACAGTAAATGAAATGTGGACAGCTTATTTAAAAATGCTGACCCCTGCGCTGACTAAGGAATTGAGATGAATAAAAGGACTTGGCATAAACAGTAATGTTTAACTTTAAGAGCTCAAGCATATTAGCATAATAAGAGCTTACATGTTGACAGATGGAAGAAGCCTGTGGATGTCAACTAGCCAGCTGGCCCTTTCTGATATTTTGGGAATGTTTTTTTTTTTTTTCGATAGGCATAACATTTTTTGGCTTTTGCATTCACTGCTTTGTGCCGCTTTATTTTCCAACAGACAACAGACAGTGAATGTTTCAGTCTCTAGGAATGTTCCAGACTGAGGCTAAATAGCTTTTTAGGCAATAAAGAAAAGAAAGTCTGCATCAATTTAGCTCCATTTGAGTATTTTTCAGAAAACAAAACTTTAATAAACAAAAAGCCAGACAAAGCTTTTCATTACAAAGACATTTAGAGAGATGCACAGCAGTTTACTGAATAAATGTGCTTCAGATTTGGAGTTGGTTTTTGGCATGACAATATGGGTTTGGCTCTCTTTGTGCTTTAGCGACAGTTTCCACTACAAGAAGCACATAATGCTCATGCAACTTTACTCTTAAAAGAGTCTGCAATAGCATGTTATGTTCTATCAGAAGTGGTTCAGTTATGATTAAAAAACAAAGTACTATTTTTTTTCTATCAGTCTTTCATTAAGCCTTTCATTAATACTAAATGAAATGCTTCAGAATAATATAAAGCGATGTTGTGAGTGTGCCTTAGTGTTGACAAGAACTTTATTGTCCTCTTTTCTGAAAGAAAATAAATCATATATATGAAATCTGTATGCTTTGCTAAGATATACAGTATGTTATAGTAATATGAAAGAAAATAAATATCCTTTCATTTCACATTACGGCTGTTGACTGTTGTGAAAATGAAGTGTGCTTGATTTTATTGAGAATTTTAGATTAGATTAGATTCAACTTTATTGTCATTATGTAGAGTACAAGTACAGATCTGAACATAAGTGCAAAAGTATGGTGTTTTATATACATAGAAGTGCAGAGTAAGTGAAGCTATGATTTACAGGATGTACAGTGGAGTTGCTATATACAGTATTAAGCAGAAAATGTACAGAACATAAATAGGAATGCAACGTAGGATTATATATACATGAACAGCAGAAACGTTAGACAATGGTAATAAATACAGTTGGTTGAGTGTACAATAGTATTGTTAAACGATGTATTCTATGCAAAATATCAGTAGTGCAATTATACTTGTACTTTAAATTTCAAAAGTATATTTTTAAAAAGCTGTACTTGCAGATCATATGATATTAACGAAATAAAAGGCCACTTAAATGTACTTAAAGAGAGTACACTCTTGTGACTATAACTAAATCATGTTTTAATAATCTTTTTTCATGCTTTAAAGAAATGCACTTGTTTTAATGTGTTGACTAAAATACCATAGCACATTTAAAGTATTATATATGATTTTAGTTTTTTTTTTAAATACTGCATATAAAGTAAATATATTTGAAGTTGTAACTTCATCATTACAAATATGTAATTACAAACATTTTCAAATACATGGCAAGTGTCAATAGAAATGTATTTTAGTGTATCATGGTTGGCAGTACATTTGGCAGTATACTTTAACCATATTTCAAACACAATAGAAGTAATCATGCTGAACTGCAATTTTTTTCATATGGTGAGAATTATGGAATATTAGTAAAAATAAAAGTGCAACATAGTCGTAGTATGTTTTGGTCCTACTTTGTTTAATATAGGTAAGTGTATGACAGTATACTGGCAGATGTGACCTGGAATCAGCAGTGACAAGTGTGTTTAAATGAAAACATGATAAGATGAGTAAGATGTCTCCTTTGCATGATAAATTAACCTAAAATAAATTACAGGATAAGAGACTTTATACAGCATCAAGTCAATCTTTCTAAAGCTTGTCAGCTGCACTGAGTGTATTGCATTACCAGTGTTGAATGAGTAGTGTGTATGAATTTAAAAGAGTAAAATGCATGTCTAAAAGCAGCCTGCTGCAGGGCATTCACATCATGCTGGATAAATGGATAAGAGAAGCAGTTTAACACATCTGAGTCTTTAATGGACAGCATCCTGACTGACAACCCATTCATCATTTTCTTTAGTCTATTTAAAAAAAAAATTCTGCATTTTTTTTCCTCTATAGGGGATCTTGCTTATCCAGATGTTGTACTTGAATTCAGGCATTCAGGTTCGGGGAATAATCTGCAAACTGTACTCTTGCAAGTGTTGCAGGTGTTGCTGTAATTTTAATTAAGGTCATGGAAAAAAGTTGTATTCCTGAGAGCCAAAGTGAGATTAATACATGTTTATTTCAATTTCATAATTATGTTTTAGTGGTAGTGGAGCTCTAGTTTACCCACAGGTTTTTCTATAATTATGTGTATCCTCTGATGATAAATATTAATGAAACTATGCAAAACTGTTGGAAAAGAATTGTATTGTCCTGGGCGCTAAAACAGCACAATTAGCCTGATTTTATAGCTTGCACAAATCTATTAAATGATCTGATGTTTAATTGCAATTTCTTAAAAGGACGGGAAATGATTTATGAACTTCATGATGTCACGATTTACTCGTTATCATAGTTACAGTACTTATTCTGTGCAATAAAGAAGAATAAAAATATATATTTTGAGAATAAAAAAAATATTTAGAAAAATATTTTGACTGCTTTTCTTCATACAATGAAAGTCAGTGGGGTACAAAATCTCAAGCTTGAAAAAGGACATTAAGAATGGCTGAGAGTTAATCAATTCAACTCCACTGATTTAAAAAATCCAAGAAATGCACAGTAAGTGTTTTCCCCCCACTTTCATAGGAATTTAAATCAAATTGACCAATTTCCATACAGTACAGTGTTCAAATCACTTGTACTGACATGGGTTATAACATCAATTCTCATTGGTTCTTGCATGTCACATGACGCAATGTCCTGACATAAGCACCAGTGATGTTTAATTACTTTATTGATTATATTACTTTTAAGCCATTTTTGTAGCTTACAACTTTTGGACCACCTTGACTTCTCAGACAATTGACTTTTTCGAATTAGCAATCCCTTTAAATTCACACTCTTCAAATGACAAGGGTTGAAATTAAGTATTTGCAATAAATGCGAAGGTATTGTTTGTTTCACTGAGCTCTTCAGGCATTTTGCCAATATGGTGACTATGTTCTGTGGCTATTTTGCTGATAAATGCTTGACAAAACTAGAACAGACAGGCAAGCTGACGACAGCGGCACTCTTGTTAACTGATCTCCTCTTCCACAACAGCTTCAGCACAAGCTTATTTTCGTCTTGCTTTGGCTGCAAACCTTAGAAAACGATAAGTTATTGTATTTGCATACATAGCTGACTTTTAGCATAAAAGAAAGACTGTGAATAGGGGCGGATAGTGATAGAGCAAGAAATTGAGAATGAAAGAAGGGAGAGAGCGCAATGATCCTGTCTGTTCTTGATGAGTTGGCCATGGATGACGGGTGAATGACCCTTGCTAAACTTGATATGCAGAGTCATCAGTGAGACCTGACAGACAGAGATGATTAATGCTCGTGAGGACAGTGGTGGAACTCCTCTTCTATTTGTCCTTTATCATCTCGGTCTGAGAGTTTAGTATATGTTAGTAGAAGTCGGTGCTGATTTATGTGACTGGAAAACTTGGAACCTGCAGTTCTCTGTTCCTATAGATATGGGAGAATGAAATCTGGAGCCTAAATTGGTGACAGAATTGCCTAAAAAATCTCCTAAAACACACTTTCCATGCTCACACTAGCTCAGTTCAATTATCTACTAATACTGTCCAACAGCGAATCATTTATGATAGAGGAAATGTAATTTTGCATTTTGTTTTCTGAAAGTAATTAAAATAATCACTGTAAGAGTTTCCTTTCTGCATAGCATACTGAGATGGATGGTGCAAATTACAATGAATGAATGAATGAATGATGTTGTCTTCCTAGAAAGAACACCAATTTTATTAGGTTCAGATATTGTGGCAGAAATGAAGCCACAAGTACAGAACAGGACATGTTTATTGCACTCTTTGTTTATATTTTTCTAATCATATTTTTATGATTTAGCATAGTTTATGATTGAAAGTCAGAAAGTCTGGGCCATAGGTAAAATAATGTTATTTATACTTGCATTTTTAAAAAGTAGCAAAGATAATATTTAACAAATTCAAATCAGTAAATCTGTTAGTATTAAGTTAATACCCGAGACACAAAAATGCAAAAAGGGGTAGAAATACCCACATCTTTTTAACCTATACAAGTGAACAGACTTGGAGACAAATAAAACAGGAAGCAAACACATTTCTGGACAAGAAAACAAACTGGCAGTGCTTTGCTGTTGCATGTATGACTGCACTTTCTCAAAAGTACATTACACTTCCGTGACACTTCAGGGTCTCAAGCCCACATGCAGAATATAAATGCAGACATATAGGTGCTAAATAACAGCAATTTGTTAAACATTTATTTATTTTTGAAAAACGTTTATTTGTGTCTCATTGCTAGTCATTCACTTTGCTGGATTACCACATCACTCATCTGAATTTGAAAAGGATCCTAGTCATACAATATTACTACACATAGCAGGACACCACAAAAATCAATACAACACAATATATCAGGTTTCTTAATCACTTTTCCTTTGTCTGTTTTCAGGAAAACTGAGGGTGTTCTTATGTCAGTAGCTCAGAGTTTGTCAGCACTGCACTTACTCCGACATCCTGCAATGAGAACTGAATGTGCGAGAGCTCACAAACCATAAACAAGGTTGATTTCCAGGAAACGGCAGGCTCATAGAATCAGCTAATGAGAACGAGGTATAAAACAGAGAGCAGCAGTCCATTTCTATTGCCTAAGGTAGACAGCCTGCAGTGCAGTGCTGCCATATAATACACAGCCTGTGAGTAACTCAGTGAGCCGTTGATGATTGGACGCCCTCCATTTCAGCTGCGTCACTGCCATGGTTAAGCATTATTTAAAACAATGAATCTTTTAGGGGGTTCTTACAACAATAAAAGGTGAAATGTATTGTTACCTTTTATATTCACTCTTGGTTCATTATAAGCCAAGACAGAATAAAAAGTATTTATTTTTTTTTGTTACATTTCTTATTCTTTGTTTACCCTCTATTTGAGTTAGAATTATTATTGGTTAATAATATTTGGTCCTTATTTGGTTCAGCTGACATTGTGCATGTCTTTGCGAAGAACTCCCAGATACTGTATTTATGTTTTTCCACACTGTTACATAGCTGAAGCTTTGCAGGTCTTGTGGGAATTTCTGCTTCTTGAGGAGATTTGTTGAGACTTAAAACTGCAGGTTTGGACAAGATGTTTTCTAATTCTCAGGAGGGAAATAAACTGCAGGAAGCAGGAACATTTGGGATTGGGATTAGGGAGATTTCATGTCAAAAGGTGTCGGATCTGATTAGAGTTAACTGAGAGAAAAGAACAGAGAGGATCATTTATGTAGGACACATTCTTGAAGGAAGAAAAAATAATTTTATTTCACTTTATTATGTCCAGATGGAAAAGTTGTTTTACAAAGTTATGTTGTAAAGATAAAGAGTGTTTATTTAGTGCACATTTTTCTGCATAATTGTAAAGCTGTTTACCAACTAAATGCCAAAATGTACTTTAAAACATTAACAAAAAACTAAAGAGAGCGACAGAGAGAGAGAGAGAGAGAGAGAGAGTGAGAGTGAGAGACTATAAGCAGTACAAAGAGACTAAAAATCTGTTTCCTAGGACAACAGGCACTATTGGGCATTCTACATATTTGATCTCTTTAAATTAGCACCAAACAGAATTGTATCAAATGAAGTTACTGCTTTTTCAAATTTATGCCACTTGGTGGCAATAGTAACACAGACAGTAGATAGCAAGCAAACCACATTTAACCAATCAATTCAATCAGCTGCTGATCATACTGCATACGAATACATTTAGTATTAATAAATCGTCATGCAATTTCATTGTTTTCACAAGTAGGCAATAAAACTACATAAAATGTATCTTCTTGCTTCAGTGATATGCAATTTAAAGGATCTTGCTGTCCAGATCAGGTACTTATTTTGTGGTTCGGTGACTGAACTTCAGTCTACATCTCACTATATACAATGCAAGATTTTCATCTGATCTGAACCACAAAAACCCTATGCATATCGATGAAGAAAGAATATGTATTTTACATAGTTTTGTTGCCTGCTTGAGAAAATATAGAAAAATGGGATTCAAATCTTATTTAAACTAGGAATTAACAACATTTTTGGTCACACTTTATTTCTAGGTTCAATTCTCACCATTAACAATCCATCAACTTTTGCCTCAATATGTGCTACTTCTAATTTTCTGCTTATTAACAGTTAGTTGTTAAGTTTAGTTATTGGGTAGTAATAAACAGCCAATATGTTAATAATAGGCATGCTAATAAGCAACTATGGTGAGAACTGGTCCTTATCAGTGTAGGGGAAAGTTACTTTTTAAAAGTAATGTGTTTAAACTAAAGTGTTACCCATTTTTTTCATATAAAAAGTTATTACATAAAAAAGAAAAAAAAGAAAAGAAAAAAAAGGTCATAGATTTTCATAAATTTAATCAACCTCAGATTTACAATCACAAGTAAGCTCAGTTTAATACACCGTTAATAAGAATCTGACTTTTGACATTTCTCGCCCACTCACTCTCATTAGCATAAAAATGTGTCATTATTTGCAGGAAATATCAAACAATCTCCTCTAATACAACTAATGGGATGAATGGGGCTTATTTATTAAGCTCAGCATGGCACAGTGTTTCATCTGGAGTTGTTTGGAAGGCGTCCAGTTATGGTGTGCTTCTTATATAAACACCAACCACAAGTGATTAAGGTTCAATAAAGATGTAATATTAATGTCATGGATATTATGCAGTCATGGCTTAAGAAACCATCCTGCAGGACTATGGCCTTGATTACAGCAAGACCATCTGTACAAATGACCTTCATTTATGCAAGGTAGAGTGAAAGAGCATCTCTGCACACTTATAGGCCCACTGTGATTAAAGTAATCAGTTTTCTAAATGTTAGTTATATAAAAACAAAAGTGAAAAAGGGCTCCCATTACCGTCCAATACTGTATGCTGAAGAATTTAAGAGTGCTCTTGAGAACGGATTTGTCTTTCTTTTCACTGCTCCTTTGAAAATAATGTAGAACGGTCCCCTAATGATTTCTGGTATTAAAATTTGTTTAGGGGACAGAGAAAAAGAGAGGCATGAAGGGAGGAATGCAAATAAAGTAATACATAAGGCTATGGGCGTATGACAGCTAGTATAACGTGTGTCATATTTAAGTCCAGTTTCAAGCACCGACAGTAAATATGCACATATGTAGGCTATTTACACTTTGAATATATATAGCATATTTGCAAAAGTGATTACTGTGACTGAAATGTGATTTTCAGGGGACAAGCTCATGCAAAACAAATTAATACTTTGCAAACGCTTGCAGCAAATGTACTGTGGCAACTAAATGGAGGAAAGGAAACATAAATCTAATTTGTCATCTAAATGGGCTGAAAATTTAGATTCAGACAGTAAATAGTGTGACGAGTCAGCTGCCTCCTCCCTGATTATCACCGGCACCCCGTCCTAAATCGCCGCCCTTCACCAGGCTCCCGACTGGAGTGGGTGTGTGAGAGGAGGGGCGCTGGACGAGTCAGGGCTGGCGGCGTGTGATGGGGCACACCTGAAGGAAGTGGAGCCTCATTACCGCCGCTGTTTAAAAGCCCAACGCGCCTCTCCTCAGGAGACCGGTCTCTTCCCCGTGCATGCACACTGGTGTCCTCGTGGGTCCAGGAAGGGTGCGTTGAGGGACTCCCGCGCCACCAAGACGTGAGCTGCCGGACCCGCGATCCGGAGGAGAACCGCACCCGTTTACACGGCCGACGGGCCAGGATGCCGGGCCGTCCATCCCCTACCAGCGCCGCGGCCAATGAGAGAGACGCGGCCGCTAGGAGAAGCCGCCGCCCCTCGCGCCCCGGACCTAGGAGGGGATCGCGTGCGGCCGCCGGACTCCGCCCCTTGCCTGGACCCTTCCTCGGTGAACACTGCCCGACCCACACAAACCCCGCAGCACAACGAGGACACCAGATTCCCTGTTATTTTGGACACTTTCCCCCTTTGGCCACTTTTATTCCCTTTGTTTTATGATTTCTGTTAATAAAAGCCTCTCCGAGGCCTGACGCCACGCCCACTGTGTCTGTCTTGTGCTCCTCCCGTGACAATAGAGATGGTATGTGGCGCAAAAGTAAAACACAAAAAGTACTTTTATTCTGAATGAAAAGAAATAATAAGCACAAGAGTTTAAGATGATAATAAAAATATGTTGTCACCCGCAACCTATTGGCTGTAGAGAATGGATTGGTCTATAAAGTGACAGGGTCTAAAGCCCAGTGAGGTGAAAGTGTTAAGAAATTCAGAAAACCTTGAAAGCCAAGACTCGAAAACAAAAAGACAGGTGCACCTCTGGCTCATCTGGTGGACCAGTCTTTAAAAGACAATCAGTCTTCTGAACTCCAGCTGACCATCTACAGCAGACTACATGAAAGACAGAGGCGCTCTGGCACAGGACTGCCCTGAGGCAATGCAAACCCATCATCCTCTCAACAAAACAGACTGTGAGTTAGCAGAGACTTCACTGTAGGAGAAAAAGATCAGTTTATTGTAGTACAAAAAATCAAAATAAAACAGCATTTATGTCACCATTTAGTTGTTTTATCCAATTTGTATGACACAAAAAGAGTATTTTAACAGAATATTTAAGGTGAGAAATAAAAATACACTATTTCTAGTCTTCTGTAACCTTGCAATAGCTTTGTATAAGTAGGCCTAACAGACATGAAAATCAGGCACACTGGAAAAACATGCCTGTGGTGATTTTTCTACAAAAAGATTTTAAAGCACTTCTTGTATATTTCACAACACTATTTAAAGCATATAAAAATAAAAAAATAAAAATCAGAAAAAGATGAATGTGAATCTGCCAACCTTTTATTACGTTGGTTGTTAGTCCTGGTGCATTTCAGAAATGAAATTGAGAGAATGTCACTCAGCTCACCATGTTATTAGATTTATGATACTGATTTCACAATATTATTTATTTTATTTATTTATTTACTTTTACAAAATGATATTTAAGACAAACTGTTAATGAAAATGTATTATTTTATATTAACTGGACAAAATGCTGCACATTTCTCTGTGAAACTCAAATAGTCTTATGTCAAATAACAAAACAAAATAGAAATTTTACACAAATAAATTAAATCTCTGTATATAAACAAACTAAGACATCGCCTGTGCTCTTTTCATTTTAAATGGGAGGCGACCACTGTATTTTAATCACGATCCACTCAAAGATGCTGCATACGTGTTATTTAGATTGTAATTAGATTTAGAAATTTGAATCAAAAACATAATAGTCTGACCTTAGCTTTGTGAAATTTAACTACATAAAACATCTGAACGAAACAAAAACAGCAGACAGGCTGAATGAGAACGCAAATTCACTCTCTGACTTAATTTGTCCCTGTAATTGTAATTTGTATGAGAATGGATAAGGTGTCTTTTAACGCCTCTGTTGTTCATTTCAACTAGAAACTTAAGCAAATTGTGTGCAGCCTAGTTTTTGGAGTTTTGCGAAATATAGACCGAGACATGTTTTCCAATAAGTTCAGCTCATTTAGTCCCAAGGACTATAAAAGAGAAACTGGAGCATCAATGTACATTAATAAATGTGTCTGTGGCAATTGTTCAGACTGATTTGTGTGTTTCTAAAAGCAAATTCTAAATGAACATTATTTACCATCTGTAGACTCTAAATAAAGTGCTAGATGTAGTGCTACCACTGAACTCAATACTCTTATTCTGCTTCTGTGAGTGAAACGTAAGTGAGTCAAAAATAAATCATCCAGGGCTATAGTTTTAGAAAGTTATCCAGCTACAATAGAGCCATGTGTTAAATAACAGTGTGTGTTTTTTTTTTTTTGTTATTTATAATTGCTAAATGCGTTTGCTATGTGTGTAACCAATAGTTTGTGTGCAAGCTTTTCACTTTGTGTGTGTCTTTCTGTTTGAGGTACAGTATTAATTAAATGAACAAGTTCATTGTGAGCTTTCATTTGGAACTCTATTATATAAAAGGGCGAGTTTTAATTCCTTAGATAATTAAGTTGAAATCCTTAACTACACAAAGCAGCTCATTATCACTATAACACATTTTAAATTTCAGTTATATAAAAAACGAAATGGCTGACCACTAATGCTAATGCAATGCTAATTAGCCAATTTTCACTCCTAAAGATGAAAATGCTGAGCTGGCCATTTATATAGAAGTTATACACTACAATTCAATATTTGACCCCTAACTGTTTGGGGTCAGTTTGTTTTCTGAAAGAAACTAATAGCCTACTTTTATTCAGCGCAGGTTAATTAAGTCATTTGTGTTTATATGAAGATTTCAATTAAAAATAAATGCTGTTTTATGAACTTCTTAATTATCAGAGAATCCTGAAATGGTCACTCTTTCCACAAAGCAGCTCAACTTTTAAATAACGGTAATAACAAGACATGTTTCTTGAGCACCAAATCAGCAGATTAAAATTATTTATGAGGGATGATGTAACATTAAAATATATTAAAACAAAAGAGAGTTATTTAAAATTGTAACAATATTATGAGGAAAGCATTGTTTAAATACAGTGGTCTTGATAGTAAAGACTGAAGACAAAGAACACAAGACTGGACCTCCGAAACGCATCTTGGGGCTTTAAACTGATAAATCTTGCTGGTCACAGCATCACACAACCTTTTTCAGTTGATTCACATTGCACTTAGTGTTTATAGTCCAGTGAGGAAATCCGTCCAAACCACTATCGGTTATCAGACACTGGACTGCTTCCATCTTAATGGCTTTAGATTAATGGTGCTCGTAGGTCTGCCAGTGGACAGGGAGCTGCACTTTCAGATCTAGCGCCTAAACAGCAGTGATCCAGAGGGAACATAAATCATGTAAGACTGTAAGACTGACAACAAAGTAAGCATACTTCCATTTCTAAACAAAAATGGTATGGAAATGACTGCGCCAACCACTGTTATGGGGTTCAGGATTTCAGACCATTCCTTTGATTGCTTTGGCACAAAAATACTTTATATGCATCTTATACAGAGTGGCCATTTGAATACTTGCAAAGATAATAACGGTGTATGAAACGAGCCTGTGTTATTGCTGATACACTTGGCCGATATTAGTAGTCTCGTCACAGTTTGCTCTCCTGCAAAAGACATTAACATTTGAGCAGTCTCTCTTAGATTCTTGCTTGAAATTAATTTTGAAGTTATAAATTATGCCCCAAGTTAATTGAATGAGCGTTTCAGACACAGTAATAGCAAACACTTGCAATCTACATATTACAAAGGAACAAAAAAGGCTGTTATAAATTTACAGTATGTGCTGTAACTAGCTGTTCCATCTCGCTCTCTAAATAATTTGTCTATCCATATTCCATTTTATCTTACTATAACATTTATAAACTTTCATAATTCACAAATATTCAAATGAAAATCATTTAGAAATTTCAAACTTAGAAATGTATCTTAAACGTGGCAGATTTTGTTACTAACTGCACTGACCAGTATGTGGCTAAAATAATGGATTCATTGATAATGAGCCTCTGGAAACAATAATATAATAAAAACACAGCCGTGCGTCATGGGTCTGCTTGATGCCGGTCCTGATGTTGAAGTATGGGTTATCAAATCAAAGCTCACTAAGGCTCAGCGAGAATAATTATAGCTCAGAATGAGGTACACTGCTGCAATGAGTCATGCTGAGAAGCCTAGTATACCCTAAATCAAGACTTAATTTGTTTATATACAAAAATCATTATGGCACTAGTCAGAAATGATCTAATAGGATGGTCATTAACTGAAGGGCTCAGGTCTCCCGAGTCAACATTCAGTTTTAATGGCTTGAGCTTAATAAAATTTACTGTGAAGTGAAACAGTTCACGCACAGATGGTTGTAAAATCTGTCCAGGGATGTAAAGGTATAAATAAAAAGGCAACCAGGTCACAAGGCCTTTCACCTTGGGCTATTGTCATTTTAAACCCCAAGCAAAGGTCATAAAATAGAGCATTATAAAAAGAGTGGTTAACGCTGCTTTTAAACCTGGGTCATTGTGCCAAACATGTGGAACTGGTGTCTTACAGCAAGCTGTTTAACAACAGGCAAATCATTAACAGCGTGTTTGCTTTCCTCATTAAATATTCCTGGCCTTAAAACACAGTCTGGTAAAAAGAGGAAGAATCAGAACGGTGACAGCATGATCAAAAATTAAGTGCATTATCCAGTTGTAGCAAATCAAAATAGCATTTCATATAAATTTATGTTTAAGGTCATTTATAAGTCTTTGAAATATGACATATGTGAAATATAAGTATGTACTGACAAGTGTTTATGATAAACTAAAATTACTTTAATGAAACATTCAATGCCATTTCTACTGAGACTTATAAGGCATTTATTAAAATGAAATTAAAATCTGTATTTACAACATAACAAGCAGTTATTTAAATCATAGACTGTATGTCCATAACAAGGTGTATTTGTCCAATCAATGTTATTGACCTAATAAATATAAAAACTCTTTTAACCCAGAGTTTACTAATGAAAATAGTGAAATCTTTTAATGATTTCAAGTAATGTAAATCAGTAAAACCTGAAAGATGGGAAGTACACTATACATCACAAAATATTGTGTATCATGAGTGAATTAAAGCAGGACTAGTTTATTATAACTCCGCTGCCCCAGAGATGAAACAAAGGTTTTTCCCAAAACCATTAATCACCTTACAGTTAGCTCATTTTCTGCTTCTCCAGATAGTCAGTGTGAAGCCCAGGCATCCACAAAGAAAAAGCTTACTGTCTTAAATTAAATGCTTTTAACTTCAAGACAATCAATTCCTTTTTGCTGGACCCACACCTATGCAATTAATTAATAACTATAGCACAGTAGACAAAGTAACAGAGACCCAATTAATAGTGACTGCAAAAAATATGAGACAAAATATTAAGCTTTTAGGCCCTATGGCTATAAATCCCTGACATGCATGAGAAATCTGGAGAGATGTGTGACCTCTGCAGCAACCTGCAGGCTGCTCATTGATGGTGGCTGTGGATCGCTGTGCTGTGGCGTGGGAGTATAATTCATCCTAACATATACTTTCAGAGGTTAATCAGGTTGCGTTAGACCGTGTCTGATAAATGATGCAACACTCGACCTATTTTAACAGTACTGGGGATCAATGCAATCGATGGCGAGAGTAATTTGGGAGGATAGTTTGGACGGGCACCTTTGAGCATGTCCCCTGTGATAGCATCCATTGAACCACTATTCAGGAGGAAAACCAAATAAGTCACATTGAGCAGTGAGACATGCAGGGACAGGCCAGTGATTTAAACATCTAATGGATTTCTAATCCAAACCAGAAAAAATATCTCTGAATCAAAGCTATGTATTTCTATGTAACAGAGAAAAGAGATGAATGAACTGGGTCGAAATCTCGATCATGCTTTAAGATGATTTTATTACGATCATCATTAAGGCTTATTAGTTGCATAAGTATGGGCGCCTGTTTCCACCACTGAAAAAAAAAAAAAGAGAAAGGTAATTACAAATTTGATCTCACAAGTTTTTTTTTAAAACTTTGCAAGTTTATATTAAGCAATTCTTTGCAATTGTGAGATATAAACTGAGTCTGAGTGGAAAAAATGTCAATTGCTCTTAGTTTACATCTTGCAATTTTGACTTTACATGTCATAATTTTGAGTTTATATCACAATTCTGAGAAAAAAGTCAGAATTGCGAGTTTATATCCTGTGAATATGACTTTAAAACTCATAAGTGCAAGTTTATATCACAATTCTGAGAAAAAAAGTAAAGATTGCGAAGTTATATGACATAATTCTGAGAAATAAAGTCAGAATTGTCTTCTTTTTTTTAGTTTTTTTAGACTTAAAAACCGGCTTCCAAACATCTGAGAGGAGGGGTATGAAGAAATTATTAGTGTTAAATGAGTGAAGTTTCAGCATTTGACAGTAAAATTGCTTTCAGGGTTTTGTGATCTGCTGTCTTTTTGTCATTTTCTCATGTGTTCTCAGTAAACACGCTGCATAGATGAACTGAATATGAATACATTTTGTGTGGTCTTCTGGGGAAAAACTGAGTGAAAGAGACAAATGAAACAACCAAAGGCATTATATAAACAAGACAATTAAAAAAGGCATAATATTGCATGGCTAGACTGTCTTATAAACAGTTTAAAATGAGCATACAAACAGCCCAAAGCGATGTTAGTCCTTCCATGTCCTTCCTCTCCTCTCCCTCCAGACAGCTGTGATAGGCTCAGCGATTGGCAACAGCTGGTGAATAGGGCCATGACCACCTTCATCACGGAAACAGCCATGCATAACCCTGATCCAGAATCTGGCCGGGAGCCTGACAAAGTCATGCCACACAGATCTGTCTGATTCTATAGACATTTATTTATACCCTGACAACACTGGGTTGCTGAGGCGAGTGGGATTGGGACTGAAACTACAAAAATTGTAGCATTGCTCTCTATGGTACTCCATCCTTCCATTCATTTTCCAAACTATACTGTCATATGTAGGTATGCTGGAGCCTACAGTATGTCACCATCTCAGAAAGAATCCTAATTCAAAACCATTGTTTATTTCTAGGTTAAGTTAGGATTTGTAACCAATATGTTCAATGCAGAGCAAAATAGTTAAAATGCTCTTTTCCAGAAATTCATCATCAGTCACTGAATTACAGCTGCTATGATCAATAATAAAAAAAAAGAAGTACACAAATTTTGTTTACCATCTGTTTTCCACATGCAGTAATAGCACAACAAATTGTGAGTGCTGAGTTTTATGAACAGAGCATAATCTCTAAGTAAAACTACAGTAATTTAAATAGACAAGAGATGTATTTGAGCTAAAAGAAAAAACAGACTCTACCAGGGCAGCCAGTGCCTGAATAAACTGGATTACAGCCGGTTAGTGAAAAAGACCAATGTTGAAGTGCTGTGTGCAAAAGTATGGTAATTGAGTAAGACCAATGCTTCAAAAGTGACACAACTTAGTCTTTTCACCCCTGAGACTTGTAAATACGGAGACTGAAAGCATGTAAAGAGATAGCAGAGCAAAGCCCTATTCAAAAGAGCAAAAGCGATGGATGTGAATTACTGAAAGCCCATTCCATGGATAAAAAGCATTTGTTTTATAAATAACATAAATGAAAACATTCAAATTTGTATCATGGTTTGAACAGACAAAGATGAGGGAAAGGGTTTCTGTGAGTAAACACCTACATTAGGACTTACTTCTCAAACGAAAGTATTTAATTGTTTTTTTTCAATACAGAATCCAATGTGAATGAACACTACTAAAGTCATTTAGGGATATTCTAATTTAATGACAGATTTATAAGAGATGCTTATAGTCATAAAGGGACAACAACATATCCAGCTTGCTTTCTGTTTAAGTTTATCTTTTACTTGGAGAAAAGTAAGAAACTGTATCACTTCTATTCTGTGTTTAGTTGATGTTTTATAGTGACATAATCCCCATTTAGAAGAGACCCCCAATTCAAAGCTGGAGCAGCTAAATGCTTCGATATCAGAGCTTTGACCCTCAAAAAAGGGTTAAAACCAGTCGAAATAACAGCTAATTCCTCAATGTCCACAGCAGACTATTTTAAAGCTAATCAAAACTCCTCACATTCCACTGGTGCTCTTGATGAAAAGCTGGTGGACCATTATTCCACACTTTATCTGCTGGGCACGAGCTGTTTCAGATTCTGCCCTTGAGATATATGGGAAGTGTGACAGGACCAGATTCCAAACACTGAGCTTCAGAAATGTGTACTGTGCCAGTAATAGGATTCCAGGCTTATTCAGACAATAATAATGGAAAAACTGTGGCCTCAAAATGCATGCAAAATTTTTCAAAATGCATGAATAACAATATTAACTTTTTAAATGCATGCATACCAATATAAAGAAATGTTTATTTCATCATCTACTTGAGGAAATAATGGAAGCTGTGTGAAAATGTATCTCACCCATAGCTAAGTTTCATATTCACCTTCAAGTATTTTATGCATGGACACATTTAAATAGATTTCATCCTTCATCCATCCATATCCAATTCACGGTGGATGCTAAACATTTTGCTACATTGAATTTACAGTGCATATCAATTTATGTGCAGTTTCTTCCACAGCCATCTGGGGAAAACTGTAAATTTATGAGGATGGGATTGACAGTCTGTAATTTGCTAGCGGTGGCTTCCCCTGACCTTTGGCAAATCGACCACATTAATTCACATGGACAGGATATTTTGAGGTGAGATGAGATATCTGAATCAACATGACCAGCTGCATCAAATAATATCCTTATTTCTCCCAATGAAGATAGTCTTTAAATTATTGTATTAAACCTGTAGATTTTGCAAAACTTTTAAAGTGACATGTCAGTAAGTGTTAACAAAAGCAAACATGAGATAAAAAATGCATTTGCTGGAACAGCTATGCCACTTTAGCTTCCTTATACAAGTCTTTGAGCTCTTTTATGGAGGTGTTTATTATGGTGTTTATTGAAGCCTGTTTCTAGTTTGATAAAGTTTAAAATGTTTAAAAAGTTACAATTACAATATTTAAAGTCACAGACAGCTTGGAAACCCACTAAGGTAAATGTTTTCAGTCATGAAAGTACAGCAATCTAAATGTAGAAATAATGAAATCTACTCACCAGACTCACAATTCATACATCACAATGGAAACAAGCTGCAACACAACGGAGGCAAGCCAGAAAACAAATAAATTAGCCCAAACACAACAGAAATAAGCTACAATAGAAACAAGTCACAATACAACAAAATCAGCACAACGCAATAGAAACAAGCCACAACACAAAGAAATTAGCACAACACAACAAAATTAGTCCTATGTGTTGTGTTGTGGTGACATATGTGTGTGTATGTGTTAATTAAGGTGTGTTGTTGCAGTAATAGGGAACAGGTAATAGAAAATCATATGGCCTCCTAGCACTGAATGCACAAATAATGACCCTTTTATATTTAATAACCAAAGCTAAATTGTTTATTCCATGCAGCGGCTGTGTTCCTGCTAAACTAATGTCTGGATGGGAGCTTCTTGTTATATATTTGTATGATATATGTGTATATGTGTGAATGCAGACATACTGTATCAGCTCTATTCAGGCCCTCTTTAACAATAGATAAATGAGTTGCAAACTTGCCTGTGCTGTACTGTGTTCATTTTTCTTCTTTTGACACACTTTTTTTTGCCTTGCCTGGCATAATAAATTGCTCAAGCAGGTGTGTGTCTAATGAAGTGTAGGATAGGCCTCATAGGCTACAGTATGTACTGAAGAGTAGCGTTCCAGCTCTGATACATGACTGCACTTTCACATTGGACTCAGCGGAGAACCTTGTTAATGTGCACTTACAAAGGGCATGTCCCCACTATTCACAGCGTTTTATTTAATTCATCCTGCAGCACTCAAAATGAACCTTGACCATTATTCTCTAGGAGGCTTTTGAAAGACTTCAGCCATGGACAAGTGTGCTCTACTGAAATAAAAATGACAGTCACGGAAGGGTCGAAAGAGATGGTGGATAAAACAAATTTAGGGACTTTTAGGCATTAAAAAAACAATCACATGAGCGAGTCTAACAGTCCAGAGTCCAGGTTAAATGTCATTAAAGGAATGAAAACTGTTCTATCAGTGAATTGAGTCATTCTAAACATGCCAAATCAGAATCCATGGGTTTATTTGGTGCCATCCATTACATGCCATAGTAAGAAATGTTGCTAAAAAGAGTTTGGCAGGTAAACTGCTATCATTATGTACATAAGCCAAGGATAAATTTGCCTGCTAGCTAAAAGCCATGCATACAAAATTATTGTAATTGCTAATATATATGTGCCAGAAAATGACTTTCTGGAAATTTACTTTCAAAATGTAGCTTGCCAAGCTACAATCTACTCAGAATTAAAAGTAGGTGACAACAGATTAAACTGATCTCAACACTTAAACTAAAACTATAACATATATATTAAATTAATTTATATAAATCTAAACAACATTTGCTTGTAACTAAATATTTTCCTGTAAAAATGTCTAAAATGATGTGCATGAACTTCTATGCAAGTAAGCATATGACTCATTTACATAAACCCTTCAAACTAACCAATTCACTAGAATGAAGCAGACTTTCTACATATGAATCAGTTTATCGTTCATGCTACTTGTTGGTGAAAAATAGCTTGTTATCTTGTATCTCTGGAAGTTAGGAAAATAGTGAACTTTGATGTTGTAAGTTGTATTATGTTGAACATTTGTTAATGAGAAATATGTGGGTGCATTCATGTTTATAGATTTGTTGAGTATCTTTTTTAAGATAAGATTAGACCCTTGGGCTAAAACTTATTGTTCAGTAATTCCATGAGATAGATGTAAATTTCAGACATATTTTTCCACTATCCATGAAAACCTACAGGCTAAATGCAAACGCGGGCAAACTAAGGGCAAACTGGGGCAAAAGGGAGCATCTTCCACTATCTTACTTCATATCTCAAAATGTGTTTTTCGATAGCACCAGTAAACAAAATTGTCCTGATTTAGGCCCATGAGGCCCCAAAATGACCAGCATGGACACAGAATTGTCACCCAAATGTCAGATTTACAAGCCCTCCATCATGACAGCCTGCCACCTCATTTAGCTGGACCGGGCGAGACCTGTGAGTTGCCACAGCAATAATTCACGGGTAATTAAACAGTCCCACCTAAGCCCCTCACAGCCCATTACTCATGTAGCTGTTGAGAGTGCGGGGTCTACAGCCACTGGCAGCAGGGTCGGCTGCGGGCCACCGTGTGTCATGTCAGTCTCCTCTGTGTAAATCCACTAGTTAGACACAACCATTGACTTCCTATCAGCCAAGACAAATTTGCGAACACCTCCTCTGCTCTGAACATCGATCCAGCGTTGGCCTAGCACTTTCAGTCCTGCAGAGTTGTTAAGATTTAAAATAATTCAGTGTTAAAGAATTAGTTACAAAGAAATCCAATAAATCCATGAACAAGAAGTTAGGCATTTAAAAGAAACTGGCAATGCATTCATTTTTATTTTTTTATTTTTGTCAAATATTAAGGCTATATTTAAGATTTATAATTAGATTTTATTATTGTTCATGTATTTTCTTTTTTAATGGAGATACATACATACAATTTACCTCTTTCATTTAGGATTCTGTTACAATGATTCAGTAATGACACATTTGAAACATCAGATAGCAGAGTTCTTGCTAGATTAATTGCTAGGTGTAGGATATAATAATATCGAATGCATTATAAGTCAAAAGGGATTATTCCTAAAACCAAAACTTAATGCAGAATGATGTCATGAAGCATATGCTTAATATGAATGTTAGATGTTCTTGTTTTGAAATGTAATAACCAAATGTGTTTTATAAAATAAAACCCCCAATGGTGCAGCTATTTGGGGTAATATGCTGTGAATCCTTTCCTTTGTGGTGAAGTCAAAGCAATGTCTTCAGTCATGCAAACTCTCAGTGTTTTGAGTCTTTAATAAAAAGTTTGAATCGCATGCAAAGTTATAGACAGAACAAAGCAACAGAACGGCTGAATGCTGACTATAAATGGATTACAAAGTAAGACAAAATGCCATTCTCTGGACAGATCAATAAGCCCAAACAATCTGGAAACAGTCAGCACCAAAACTGTCAAGGACCCTCCCTAACTTTTTCCTGTAATTTTCCCTGAACTATTAGAGTTACAGAGGGCCAAAAGACATTCAAGCCAAATAAACAGAGTGTATAATGACCAGTGACTGAAATCGGACTGAATGAAAGCAGTGACTATAAGCTTCTTCCATGTAAAACAGCAAACACGCAACTGAACACATAAACAGTTTGCAGTGGTAAAAGCGTATGTTGCTGTCTTAAAAATGATTCTGCTGAATGATCGCACCAGATGGCAATTACCGCCCCATCTCCAGCTCTCTGCTTCTGAGGCAAATGATGCTTGTTAAAGGAGCATCTGGCACATTACTGTTGTGTACAGACACCAGTCACTGAGAAACCACCATTCAAAACAATACTGCAACAGAATTCATCCAAAGTAATCAAAAAAAAAAAAAAAAAAAAAAAAAAAATGGTACCTGGCACAAATATTTGAATTGACTCTGTCTAATGAAACTAATAAACTTATGAGCCTTGCAAACTAACAAAAAGCACAATTAAAGATTAGATTCAAGTCAGATCTTAAATAATTTTTTTATAAAACAAGACGTATTATTGCATTGAAATATGAAATGTAATAAAACATGAAAAATTATCAGAATTTTCAGCCCTGCTAAAAACTAATTTGTTTGCATTCTGTTGTATAGTTTCATTGACCACTTTGGTATGGTGCTGTTACATTGGCATTCATTCCATCTTCATGTTTGGCTTCTGCAGATAAGGAGACTTTGTAAAAATTTTAAAAGTTAGAATTGTGAGATATGAAGTAACAGTTAGGAAAAATTAAGATGCAAAGTTTTAAGTAATAAAGTTACACTGTGAGAAATAAATTCACAATTGTGATATAAAGTCACAATTATAAGAAATAAAATCAAGATTTATGAAGTAAGAATTATGAGAAACAAAGGTGTAATTGTGATTATAAAAAGTCACAATCGCAAGAAATAAAATCACAATACTGATATATAAAATAGCAATTGTGAAATATAAAGTAAATCACAATATACAATATTGCCATTGCATAGTCACAATTATGATTAAAAATTGCAATAGTGATATACAGGTGCATCTCAATAAATTAGAATGTTGAATATTTCAGTAATTCATCTCAAATTGTGAAACTCCTGTATTAAATTAATTCAATGCACACAGACTGAAGTAGTTTAAGTCTTTGTTTTTTTTATTTGTGATGATTTTGGCTAACATTTAACAAAAACCCAACCCAATACAAAATAAATAAAAAACATACAAACACATTTTTTTTGTGAATTTTTGGCCTTCTGGAAAGTATGTTAATTTACTGTACATTTACTCAATAATTGGTAGGGACTCCTTTTTCTTTAATTACTGCATCAATCCGGCGTGGCATGGAGGTGATCAGTTTGTGGCACTGCTGAGGTGGTATGGAAGCCCAGGTTTCTTTGACAGTGGCCTTCAGCTCATCTGCATTTTTTGGTCTCTTGTTTCTCATTTTCCTCTTAACAATAACCCATAGATTCTCTCTGGGGTTCAGGTCTGGTGAGTTTGCTCAGTCAAGCACACCAAAACCATGGTCATTTAACCAACTTTTGGTGCTTTTGGCAGTGTGGGCAGGTGCCAAATCCTGCTGGAAAATTAAATCAGCATCTTCAAAAAGCTGGTCAGCATGAAGGAAACATGAAGTGCTCCAAAATTTCTTGGGAAACGGTTGCAGTGGCCAAATCGTCACAGACTGTGGAAACTTAACACTGGACTTCAAGCAACTTGAGCTATGAGCTTCTTCACCCTTCCTCCAGACTCTATGACCTTGGTTCCAAATGAAATACAAAACGTGCTCTCATCTGAAAAGAGGACTTTGAACCACTGAGCAACAGTCCAGTTCTTCTTCAACGTGAGATTCTTCTGACGTTGTTTCTGTTTCAGAAGTGGTGAAATGATGGGAAACTAAATTGCAATTGAAATTAAAAAGTCACAATAAAGGGAAATGAAATCATCACAGCGATATATAAAGTCAAAATTACAAGAAACAAAGTTACAATAGTGTTGTTTAAACTCATAATTATGATCAGTAAAATTGCAATAGTGATGTATAAAGTCACTATTACAAGAAACAAAGTTGCAGTTATAATGTACAAAGTCACAATTATGAGAAACAGTATAGCAATTGTGATAAAGTCACAGTTATCAGAAATATCATCACAATATTGATTTAATGTATAAAGTCACATATGAGATACAAAGTTGCAGTTGCTTTTTATTTTTTTATTTTATTTAATTTGTATTGATTTTATCCTCATTTATCATTATTTCATAATTTTCACAACTTTGGGACTCCCGATATTGTTTTTCAGTTCAAGCAGTTTCAGTGTTCTGTTACTGACTATTTTCAAATGAATATTAAACCAGTAAAGTTGTAAGCCCTTTGTGCAATTTTCTATTCTACACTTGAGTAAATTTTCTTGATTTTAATGTCAAATGCAGTAGAAAATGGAAGAGGAGGGGAGGAGATGGGAGGGAGAGCGAGATGAAAGAAATGAGATGACTTTGAGAGTAACAGATGTCAGGGTGTCATCTTTGTAGAGGGGGGGGGGGGTGGTGGGTGTGAGAAGCTGCCACTCTGCGCATGTCACCTGGCATTTAACACATCAGCCAACCTTAACAGAGTGTGACAAGCCCAGTGCCTCATGGATATCAGTCTCTCCACACACTCCTACTGAAGCTGACACACCAGACAAATGATCTGAGAAAGACACCAAACACAATCTCTCTTCCAACGCCATCATTTCTGAGTGTTAAAGGCATGCCAGAAGAACAAGAAAGGTTATTGCATGATGATGAAAAGGAAGGATTATGAAAGAAAAATCCCTTTCGTGATTGTATACATGTTCACACACATTAATTCTTGTGAAATATAGCATGCATTCATCTTATCATTAGACAATGTCAAAGGCCTGTTTTCTTTCAGAATGCTTTAAGATATCGTTCTAATGAGGTCTTTGATACATAAAGGTCATTGAAAAAGGCCTGTAAAAAATTAAGATAGGACTTATTTTCATTCGTGGGCATGCTTGATAAATGAAAACAATAATTAGTCTAACCAGCTATTATACAAATTGTGATTACATTAACTCCAAACAAAAAGCATTGATGTCATTATCAATGTGACAATATTATTTTCATCACAGTGAGTAGCATTAGTATCAGCATTAGTGCACCAGGAATTTCCAAGAAAATAAAGCTCACTCACATAATATTGCAGCATTATAAGATGCATCTGCTGTCCCAGCAATCAGAAGCTTTAGGCAAACAATCAGTAATCCATGCAACCACAGATCTGGAAGACAAGGCAAGGCCCTTCCAGCAAGGCCCTTTTCTCATATCAGTATTGGAACCCAAAAGTGATGCTGAAATATTTATCCATTTGAAATGGAATGTGATGGCAGCATGTGGACTAATGCTTCTGTCACGGAAACTGCAGATTTGTGCCAATGACAGTTTCAGTTTTCAGTGGAATGTTGCATTTAGCATCTAAATAATTCACTTCTTTGTGCTCAGTGGGTTAACAATTTAACTGCATTATTTTATTGCACTGATGATGGGTTACAGTAATTTGGTCCTTTCATCATGTCTTGACCCAGTGTTATTTTAGTATCAGTGAGATACTATTATAGTTTTTATCAGGGCCATCTCTAGTGGGATGAAAGGTGGTGAAGATTATAGGAGCCCATGGCTGGGGGGCTTTAGGTCGGCCTAAAAAGACGGTCAGGACAGTTGATAGGCCACTGCTGCGTGTTGTCACGAAAACTTATAATTTTCATGTGTTTTTAAGCTTTGCCACTTGCCAAAATAAACATTCAATAGAGTTTAAAGCATTCAAACACAATACGCGGAAAAGCTCAACTGAGTAGCTGGTTACTCACGCTGTGTGTTCGAGTGCGCACGCAGAGAGCCGTGTCTCACAGACAGCAACATTGAACCGAGCTCTCCTTTTTGCAAAGTTCTCCTCGACGTTTCTCCTGCACCTGAAGGAACAAATACAAATCGCAGTTGTTTAAACAAACAGAAAAGGATGTGAAAGAGCCCAGCTCTGTCACAGTGTCTGGTCTGTGTATCCCTGGGTGTCCACTAGAGGTCTCACTTCTCCATATCATCACCCCCTTCAGTACTGCATTTTACACAAGCCTTTATCTGGACTGAGCACTTCATTGCACACAGCTGTTCCCACTCAGATTGTTTGCACCTGTCTATTTATACAGTACCCTGTTTGTTTCTGTCATTGTCATGGAGTCCTTGTTTAATGTCACCCTGTATTTCATGTTGCCCTGCCATTGTTTATGTTTCTTGTTTTTTGGACTGCTTACCTGGTTTTCGACCTTTGCCTGGCTGATTGCAATTCTGAATAACCCAATAAACACTGCTACTGGATCTCCCTGTTTGTACGGCGTTTGTGACAAATTCAGCACCCGCAGTGTTCTGGTGTTCAGGACTCACGCAGAGAGAGGCGTCTCAAAACACTTGAACACCGAATTTGCCTCTTTCTACTCTTGTACCGACAATTACAAAATATGTCAAAATACAAGTCTTAGAAAGTATGTTTCGAAAAAACTGTAGGTTATGTCTGCTGCTGTATTAAGCAGCTGTAATGTTAATCCAAGAAAATGAAAGAAAGAAAATCACTCACTGCTCTTGACTTAATTACTTTGCAGTTTTAACAAGAATTAATGCACAGTCAATCCAACAATTATTCAGACAACAGATATAATTTTTTATTTTTTTATTTTTTATTTTTGCTAGTAGGTGCAGGACACTATAATTCACTTATGTAAGTGTGTATAGTAAAATAAAGGGAACTGTGACATATTATACCCAAAAATTCTTCTTTTTCCTGAATTTCTAATGCGACCTTTTCACACCACTGACTGAACAAAATTAAGCACTGCTTAATTGGTCAACAAAGTATTGATAATTGTGTAAATATTGTCATATTAACAGTTGTCTGAATTTTGGTTGATTGTAATCCATTACATAATTTTCTATCGAAGTTATTTGACATTATCAAGATGATGATTTTTTTGTCATATTTTATTACCATTTTCTAAACTATAGCAAAATAAACTGTGATAATGTGAGAAATGTTGAAGGTATCTGAATAAATTTTGGTTTGATTGTATATTTAATTTTTACAGTGAAGACTATGAAGTGCTATTTTACATTTAATTATTTGGTTTCTGTACCTGGACACCTACAGACTTGAAAAAAAAATTAAACATTGTGCAAATAACACAAATAGATAAATAGAATGAACATACAAATTAAACAATTTCAAACAGGGCCCACTGGTTCAACATGCACCGGGCCCCGCTAACCCCAGCTACGGCTTTGGTTTTTATTAATACTGTGAATTATTTTATTTTATAAATTTTGTCACTTTAGAAAGTTTTTTTTAATTATTATTTTTATTTTATGAATTTTACTTTTTGGTTATTTTAGTACATCATGTAAAATTAAATGAAAATTATTAATGTTGGCTACGCAAAATAAAAGATCACTTTATTTATAATTTTTTTCTGTTAATGTATTTTATTTTAAACAAATTTGTTTTTAGGGTTTTAATTTTAGTTCCAGCTAACTAATCTGTCTTGGCCTTTAAACGTCTGTAAGCACCTTTAAATGTATCCTTTTGTAAAATACCAAATGTTTCTTGTTTTTTTTAAAAAATGCATTTCATTTACTATTATAATGTAAACTTTTGTAAAATAAATAAACAAAAACAAACATACATGCAGAAAAAAAATATTTATTCAAAGCTTAAAATTCCCCCTCCGCCAGTTCAAAAGGTCTGTTTATTAATACTAAATTTATAAAAAATGTAGATATTATTATTCCTAAACCCCATGAGCAAACGGTTTCATAGGTCTGACTTTGTTCAATGCTGCATATGGTCGCACCTATAGCTCTTTGGCCTTCTAAAGGATTTAAAAATGAGAGAAAGTGTTGTTTTTAATGTCCAAATAAATAATAATTATTTTTTTTATATAAAAAAACATATAATACAGTAAAATAAAACAGATTTTCACAAAACTGTAAAATAAAAAAAATATTCATAGAGCTATGAGTTATTAAAATCTAATTAATTAGTGCATATTATTATTGTCTGTTAACATTGCCAAAGGCATCATATTTCTCATGGCTTGTTTTGGTGGCACATGAGGAAAGGATTCATGCTTTGAATTGAAACACATTCATTTGTTTGACAGAATTCATATATTTTCTCTTATTTGGTGCAATATAACATTTTTAGCTTTTCCTTATATTGCAGTACAAACAAGACAGAACACAAATGGTGAGAAAAAAAAGAGATGGATAGTGTGTGTGTGTGTGTGTGTGAGGTGTGTGTGTGTGTGTGTGTGTGTGTGTGTGAGGGTTGTTTGTGTGAGATTAAAAGAGCGAGACAGAGCAAATTTGCAGAAGGGCGTGAGTGGAGGTAAGGAAAAGGCAATCCCAGGTGACACCTGGTTTTGCCATCCATCACAGTCCAAAAGCCAAACAGGAAACCAGCGAACCATCCTCATGTGTCATCTAATCACAGGCTCTGCCTTTTCTCCATCACCAATCTCATTTGTTCCTCTCAGCAATTCATTCCATGCACGCTCGCTGCACTCAGTGAGATGACACCTGGTTGTCACCTTGAATATGTTTATTTATTCCTGTTTTCCTCAGCTCAGGCAATGATGACTCAAATTAAACCTCAGCATTCTATCCAGGGCAGAGATGCAAAAATTGAACGGGATGTTGTTTGTGTAGCAGGACACACTTTTTTTTTGTTTGTTTCAAATTTGATTAGGAGTCAAATGAAACTGCTTCTCAGTCCATTTATTGTGGCTTCAGAGTGAATTCAGATTCTTCAAAATGCAACAATTAGAGTAAATTAATTGAATTTATTTGTAGACCGCAAAATGTAGCCTAAAAAGTGCTTTATGTGGAAACTAAAACTTGATTTAATTCAAGTTAAAAGCAATATTAAACATCACATATAAACATAAATGCATTGTTTTACACCAGCAATACTAAATGCTGTACAACAGATTAAAATAGCTCCTTTAGGTTAAAGATTGCAGGTTATATGTTCTTGCAATCTCAAAGTGAAAGAGTTCAATTCCTGTAGCACATAGAAATGCACATATTACTATTACTATATCTAATTTACTATAAAGGGAAATTCAGACATGACCTTAACTGCAGTTCTAGATTGTGATGCAGGAGTGTCCACTTGAATGCAATGCATCAGAAATGAGCCTTTGAACACAACAAGGTCTTCCATCAATGTCAAGTATTTCATGTTTAACATAAATTTCACAGACAGCCTGGAGACATACTGGCTGTTTTATGATTGATTTACTATATTTCATCAGGTATTTTCAAAAAGGTAATTTCAGAAGGACTGCTTTCATAAGCACAATTCATGCCAGTGAACCGCTAACCAGTGAATGTGTCAATTAAGACATTTTTTCATAAAAAAAAATCAATGAATCAATGACATACAAGATATCCTTTCAATAAAAAGTTTAGAAATGCACCCAGATACATCAAGACTTCATCTACAGGTGTTGACTAAGCTCAGCACAGTCCAAAAAATAACTTATATAAGTTCCAGTAAATATAATATAATATAATAATATAATAACAGCATGGAGCCACAGAGTAATGTAAAATATGTTAGTGCTCATACTTTGCAGGGTTTGCTGACTAATTAACAAAAGTGCAAAGCACAGTGAACTCTGAAAATAAGGGTGGTGGAGAATCAGTGCAAATTCTGATGAGTCCCGATGGAAAACGGATTTCCTGCTGTCTTTGTGCTTTCTGTGTGTAACGGCTGATTCCAGCGAATGTGCCAGAGGCAATCTCATAATGGCACAGATCTGTAATGGGATAATTGTAAGGTGCAATTTCTTTGACCTATGAAAATATGAATCAATTTTTGAATAAGAGGTGCTTTAGCTGTGATAGCTTTTATTCTTCATTTCGCCTGACTTTATGGAAGCGTGATCTGTCATGAAAACATTAACTGTATGGCGCGAAACGAGCCGAGCTGAGCAGGCCTTTTAAAAGTTACAGTGCATTTCAAATGGCACAAATAATAGCTACAAAGGGCACAAAAGGGAGAACAATCATGATAGCCAAGTGAGGCAACCATCTGGAACCAACGTGACAAAGGGAGGAGCATGATTTCTTCACTATCTTTGTATACCATGACATGAACCCCAATAGGGAATGGATATAAAGTGTTAAAAAATGTCAAGCAATCAATAGAAACAGGCACTTATTTGAGTAAATTATATTTGAATAAACTATGTTCTGATGATATATTTCTTTGAAAAGTACAGAGAAAGCAATGAGCTGCTATTATTCAATAACATGTAAATCATATTCAAAGGTTCTCTATTATTATCAGTGGCAGGTAGTCACCTGCGGTTCCACCTAATCACATTTCACACGTAATCACTGCTTTGTGGACGGCAGCTGCTGATAAGATTGTTTGTGACGAATGCACAACTTTCATGATAGATGTGCTTTGCCAGCATCAAATCTTTGTCATTATGTAGGAAATAAATGCAGGTATTTCTCATGCCATACTCCAATCTTGACAGAGCAAATCTCTTTGGATTGGATATTACACTGTTGTCACAATAATATTCTTCACATCACAAATAAATCAACCGAATCACTCATTTCATTTCATCATGAACTACATATTTGTTCTCAAGTGAAAACAGATATAATGTCAAGGGCTGAAATCCAGTCTGTTTCATAATGTATTATTCATGCTAGCTGAATACATCATAACTGCACATTTCAAGTGTCTCTTATCCTCTTCAGTGTAATGAGTTTAGACTAGGAAGCAATATAGAGCAATGGTGAAAACACCTCTTTGTTGTTATTGAGGTATTATTGTAATACCAGAATATGCCATTACAGGTTTAAAATGCAAGTTCTAGAAACAATCTTTGTAGTTGTGATATGTTATATTCATACATATATGTAAACTACTATTTAAAGGTTTCAGTCAGTAATATTTTAAAATGTCTCTTATGCTCACCATGGTTGCATTTATTTGTTCAAAATACAATAAAACACTAATATTGTGAAATATTATTGAAAATATTATGACAATTTAAAAATAAAGAGTAACATAAATGATTGTGATGCAAAATTGAATTTTCAGCAGTTATTACCCTAGTCTTCACTGTTACATGATCTTTCAGAAATCATTCTAATATGCTGATTTGCTGCCCAGGAAACACTTATTATTATCAATGTTAAAAACAGTTTGAAAAACCTTTTCAAGATTCTTTGATATACAGAAAGTACAGAATAATATTATTTATTTGAAATTGAATGTAAAAGAATGAACATTTTACTGTCACTTAAACTTGTGAACGTTACAGTATTTAAAGAATATAATTCAGTGTTCTTGGACAGTCACACCACATGACATTTTACAACCTGAAGTGATAACCCTGTCCTTCATGCACAACCACGATCGTCTGCTGGGGTCCTAAACCATACCATTTCATATTTTCTGCATCTTGGTTTCACCCCATAAAGTTTCAATTAAATACTGTGGAAAAACATGCATCATAAAAGAGTCATAAAAGAGCTGTACAGTATTTAAGTCATTGTATGTATTAATTGCATATTTCACATATGAATTAAAAAATAATGCACAGGACAACAAAAATTGGTAACACTTTATAATAACTGCACACTATTAATCATTAATTAAGCATTAGTAAACAGATAATTCATAATTTATAAAGCATTAATAGACAGTAATAATCAGTTTATAAATACAGATATAAATGCTTTATTCTTGATTTAAAAGCATATCTATAATGTGTAATTTCATACTTTATTCATGATCAATTTATCATTTCTCAATGAAGTATAGCATTATTTACAAACCAGTTATTTAGGAGTTGCCAGTAATTCATAAGATCACAAGAAATGTAGTAAATTAAGGTAGTTATAAAGCATTTAGTAGTGGTCAGTTAACTATTTATGTGAGCTCATCTAAAGTGAGGACTAGTTATGCCTTGTAAAGCATTTATAAAGGATATTTAAAGGCTCAGTTATCTTCTAAACAAAAAACAGAAACAAACAGCCTTTAAATCTCATTTGTAAAAGCTTTACAAGGCATAAATAGTCCTCACTTTAGATGAGCTCACAAAAATAGTTAACTAACAACTACATATGTTTTATATCTACCTGAATTAACCCTGAATTACAGTAAAAATACATGTTAATAAACCATTTATTAACACTATAAGTAACTATTACTATATGTCTGAAAATAAAGATGTATGAATGCACATTTAAATAGTTTATTAATCATTTACTTACAATTTCTAAGTGAGCTTATGAACCACTGACAACTCCTTAATACTGGTGTGTAAATAATGCTATACTTTAATCTAGAAATGATAAATTGATCATTAATAAAGTATGAAAAAACAATTATTAAATACATTATAGATATTTAAATCAGGTATAAAGCATTTATATCTGTATTTATAAACTGCTTATAAATGTCTGTTAATGCTTTATAAATGATGAATTAACTGTTTCCTAATGCTTAACTAATGATTGATAGCATGCAGTTATTATAAAGTGTTACCCAAAAATTAAAGACTCATGCCACTGATCCAAGTGCACCACAGGATATAGGAAGAGGAACAAATGCTTGAAGTCTTAATTTCTTCATTTCAATCTTGCATTTGAAGTGCATGATTAAAATAAAAAGCCACATCCTTCCTCTGATTGTATTTGACAGATCTAAAGAAGCTGCTTCTTAGGTTAATACGTTCTTTGCCTTTGGCAAGGTTACAGCTGCTCTTATTCAGTTAGATCTGGTGTGAATCCAGTGAAAAGCCAGTTAGGAATATGGATGGAACTATAAAGCAATCCATTGACGGGTGTCAACATCCCTCAAGCCTGTTTACAGGGCCATCCAGGTCTTTGATTGTTAGTAATGCCACAATGACTGAAAAGACAGCTTTAAACATTAAAAAAAGGAAACAGAAAACAAGAAAACTCAAAAACAAGCAGATGTTCAGAGGACACGAGGTTAAATGCCTTCAACTTGACAATACTGTTCTGGACAATGATTTGGGTCATACATCACTCTGGATGTGTATGCAGTATAAAATCTGTCCCCAGAACAGATGTCGTCTTTCTTCTTATCATTGGTTATTGCCTAGCAGAAACACTAATCAAGTTCATCGTTGTGCTAATTACACACTGCCACAAATGACTTTCACTTGATAAAAAGGTCACCAGTGGTTCTGCTAGAGCTCGCCACACATTTCCTAATGGATAATCGATTTTTCCACATCGTCCTAATCAAGCTTGGATTATTATATTAACATATAATGTCAGTGGAAAAGGTTCGGATGAGTAAAAGTTCTTAATTTAATAATACAGATTCAATTTAGATAGCATATATAGGTGTTTTATTTCTTTAGACCCCATTTTACATGAAACATAGTTTCTGGAAAGACACCATAGTTACTACAATTATTATTTCTAAGACTACCATGCAGTGTCTAAAAAGTATGCCATTTTTGTAGAATCAGTGTTACCGGGGTCCATTTTTGTAAGGATTTACAAAAAACAATGCTAAACTAATACAGTATATATTTTTATATTGTTTTTCAGTTCAAACTGTATATTGAACTTAAAATATAATGCAACATAATATTCAATTTTGTCAAACATTCAAATTCACACAATTTTTTGTCATATTTTAAGCTCCATAAAACTATTTAATATTGTATCAGCCCCAAATCACATTAGAGACTTTGTGCATGTTCAAATGGTTAATTTGATTTTAGATATAGATTTTTTTTATATAATAAATAACAACTGTTAATGCTTTAATAAAATGGTCAATTCTAGTTAATTATACAATTAACTGTATAATTAACTGGTAATTCAATAAGTAACAGTTACATAAGTATTATTGCATGACCCAGGAAAATATTAAATGTCTTATTGCAACACAATTCATCAATATTTTAAATAAATATTATCCTGGCCTGACAAAGTTAGAGTTTTTAGTAAAACTCCACCATATCCAAAGGTTTTTATAGAGCAAGAAATTGATTTATAACTGTGTGATTGCTGTGACGATTCTCAATCATAAACTCTGGACAAAAAAGAAAAAAAGCTTTACAGAATACTTTTCCTTCTATAGTGTGAAAACAGTAACTAAGAAACTCATGATGAAATAGTTATAAAATACTGTGTGAACAAAAATGAGAATAAATGTCTTACAAAATAATTTTAAGTAGCAGAGGGGAAAAGAACATGCCAAACAGTGTAAGGATTAGTGTCTATGAATGAACCCACATGAACTCCATTTTCTCCTGTCATCTGCGTATCTGACAGCTCACATTTCACCTTGCCAAAGTGTCCTCAGCAGGGAAATGTTTCTAGCTTCCATTCAATGCAGAGTGGATTCAATCCACGCCAGCATCTGTCTCGTTGACTGCTGCGATGTGCCCTGAGATGAAACGCATGCTAATCAATACTGCTGCATCCCGCATCTACTTAAAAATCTCAATTACCTCTAATTGTAATCACAGCAGTTTCGATGTCAGGACCCTGTCAAAACAGAGGACGCACGAGCCGCCGCAGGACCAGGCAGCTGACAGGAAACAGTTTCCACTGGGGTGCTTCTAATCATGTGCCTTGCCAGAAAAGAAAAGGCAAGAAAATCCACAGACATGGGTATTAAGTTGTAAAAAAAAAAAAAAAAAAAAAATTGCAGAACACTCCCTTTTACTTTGATACACAAGACATTGCAGGGAAATTGACACTGATAACCATAAATCTGGAACAGCACCTGAAAGCTGTGGCATGCGGCCTCGACCTGACAAACAGCCCTTGGAGCTCTTCTTATTTTCTTTTACCTTAAGTCAAAGGATTTATGAGATGATTTACGACCACTCAATCTCACCTTTACTTCTTTAGCGAATGATTCCTTTCTCCTCTGCCAGCCAATTTCACCCAAAAGTCTTCCTGCAGTCATATGTAATGAATAGCTTGAGCTGAGAAGAGAGGCGGCTACGGTCATTTTCTAAATATAAATCCAAGACACGCTTTTTAATGTAGATAATATAGACTAAAGTGTCAGTTAGGATTCTGCAGCATGCGTGTCTTCAGTCACAGTTTATACTCGGATCTCCTGAGGAACAACTGTTTCATTAACTTAAGTAAACAAAACTTGGATGGAAACCAAACAGTCTAACCAAGTTAAATCTTAATACCACACATTCAGATGTGGAGACCAGCAGAACAAAACGTGTACGTGATATTTTATAGTGGTCGACCGATGTTGGTTTTTTGAAAGCCGATATCTTGGCCGATATAAAGCCGATATAATTTTATTTATTTTAATTAATATTTACGAAAGTTGAAATCATTTGAAAATGGATAAAAAATTAATTTGTTAAATAAACATACTTGTACTTTAGATGACAAAATATTTTTCACAAATAAATAAATATTTAATAAAAAATATAAATATAATGAAAAAGGAAGTAAACATTGTAACCAACAGTGCACTTAGTATTTTGGGAAGTTTGTGAGCATTGGAAACAATTTTTAAATAAAGCCAAGGTAACACTCATTTAACATACAGCACACAGTGGAAAATGGCATGAATGTGGCAGTGGTCAAATGCATAAAGCGCAGCATAATTTGAAATCATGAGTTTAAAGTTTGTCGATTGTGTGTCTAAATGAAGCTAAACTCTCCTCCTATCCACATTCAATTCACACGTGACAGACCGACCCTCACACAGACAACATGCGATCATGCAGGATACAAATGCACACTTCACAAGGTCTCAGCTAGATTCGACATAGTTTGCGAGGTTCATTAGACATTTAAAGATTTGTTTAAATTATATAAATGCATATACTCCAAATTCGTGCTCTGCAATGTAACCCATCCACTGGCGCGTGTAAACATGAACAGAGTATTATTAAATTTTGAAAAGTCATCAGTTCTCTTTGAACTCCTCTTGCCCAAACAAAATTCGTCGATGAGTGCTTGCATGTGTTCGCTGGTTTTGGATTGTTGTTTAAAGGGGGGGTGAAATGCTCGTTTTCACTCAATATCCTGTTAATCTTGAGTACCTATAGAGTAGTACTGCATCCTTCATAACTCAAAAAGTCTTAAGTTTTACTATATTCATAAGAGAAAGATAGTCTGTACCGATTTTTCCGGGGAAAACACGACCGACTGGAGGCGTGACGTGTGGGCGGAGCTAAAGAATCACGAGCGCAAGTAGGCTTTTGCGTTGAGAGCGTTTGGAAGCTGTGACACCGTGAGGAAAAAAAACAACCAAAACAAACCATGGCTAACAGTCAGATTCAGCATTTATTTATGATCCAGAATCAGATCCCAAGGCTGAAACTGAACGAGAGCAGCAGCAGCAACGGCTCGAACCCGGGTCTCCGATGGGAGGCGGACGCACTAACAAGCAGGCAGAGATATTTGAAGCAGTTTTACTCACCGCCTGCGGTTCCAACACACGATCGTGACCCTCTTTTGTTGGGATTGCATCATCATTAAGAAATAAACGATACGCAAATCCGTCGTCAAACTGGGCCATGTTTGTAAAACAAGCATCTTCGAAATGCAGGGAACAAACACAAACACTTACACAACTCCGTTGATGCTCTGTAAAAATAAACTCCATCCACTGGTCCCTTAATGCTGTTTTTTTTTTTTTTGGTAATCTGTGCAGGGTTGTCTTGCCCTGGCAACCAAAAATACCCTTCTTTTGTGACATTTCGCGACGCTCTCGCTCTGATCAGTGAAGTCTGTTGTGCTCTCAGTGCTCTGCTATACGGGAGCGCGCGCTCTTCCGGGAGACGTGCCCGTAGGACCCATATAAGGAAATTCCGCTCCATCTAACGTCACACAGAGCCATACTCGGAAAAAAAACTTTCCGAAACTTGTGACAAACCGGAAGGAGTATTTTTGGAACAGAAATACTCCTTCAAACATACAACTTAATTTTTGAAACTTTTTCCATGTTTAGCATGGGAATCCAACTCTTCTAACAGTGTAAAAAACTCAGTATGCATGAAATAGCATTTCACCCCCCCCTTTAAACTTTATTAGTAAATTTGCGCCCCAAATGTTGTACTGTCTCATTGCCAGGCTCTTAAACTGTAGCTACTTGAAAATAATTTGCCATGAAAGAAGCTGGCTTATTATCCATTTGATCAAATTTAGTTCTCTACTGCAATAGACATGTGACTTTGCAAGGGTAAGTAGGCGATATTTAATTTTAAGTGCTTTATTTAATGCACTTAAATGCTAATAGTACAATTATAATGGAAGGAATTTACGAAGTTCTTTATTATTTGCGATGGTCAAGTGACTAAAATTAGAAAGCCCTCATTAATATATCTCTTCAAAGAAGCTCTTATAATATGTTGACTCACACATACAACAAAGTAATCAACCCAGATTTCATGGCACCAAAATTATTATGGATGTACAGCGCACAGAGTCAAGGTTAATGAACACTCCTGGGGATCCGTGGGGAAACAATGACTTGTTCACATACTGTGTGAACAATCTGAACTGAGCTATCCTCAGTCCTAAGTAAAGCAACTTCTGCATCATTCGTATAAACATATATGATTGTATGTAGTCAGTCATTTCACTGAGATAAACACATTCTGAACAGTGTTGTGAGTAAAATAATTGCAGAGTTATGAATGATTGCAAGTTCACAAGTGAGAAAGCAGAGTAAGCCACGGCTGCAAATATGAGATATGAGACTAATATGAAGGACAATGGCAGGGCCAAGGTTATCTTATTCATAATTAAATGTAATCTGTTTTCCTATTATTATTATTTTCATTCCGTGAACATCGCACAAGCCGCTAACTAATAAGAAGTGTGCATTTCTCACATTTCTTTTTTTTTTTTTTTTTTTTTTGCTAGAGGCACAGATTTGGTGTCACGTTATATGCTGTCCCCAGCACAGACCCTTTTTATATTCTATTATTTATATTCACTCTCCATTTCTGGTACATAATGACTTTTTTTTTTCAACTGGTTTAGCATTGAATAAATAAACCACATGGCATGCATGGCATTAGTCTGCATATCATGGGCATGAACTCCATTATTGAACATGGTTATCAATATCAGCTCTGGTCATTCTCTAGAAGTTGCTTTCTGGTCATATGTCAATTTCATTTCTTCATTTGTGAATTATGTAGGCCTAGGGGTCTGCATTGCATATGCATATTTCATTTGAGCAGCAATAAAGCCAGCTGGAGAGTTTCTAACCTGAGGTGTGTGGGTGATGACTTTGTATTGATGTTTGTGTAAAATAGACACTATAAATGATGCATTGCAATGTTAATGAAATTGGTTTTGCAGTCATGGTTAGCTGTGTGTCTCACAGCAATGTGTCTCTGATCCTTTGTTCAATATACACAGGAAAGTTTTTCAGCATATCTCACTTACCTATCAATATGGCACTATCGATACAAAACAAGGCTCATGGAGACGCTGTTTGATCATGGTCTTAAATACTAAAATAGATGCAGAAGAGAAAGCTGCTTTTATTTAAAAAAAAAAAAAAAAAGATGGAAGTTTTGACTCAAGTATCAGATGACTGTAACATACTCCCGTCAAAGAAATGATTTGTGAAACATGTGCCCATTGAGATTCAGTCACATTTTGAATTTGATGCTGTGATGTGAATGACCTTATTAGATAGCCCTCTATCTACTTATAAAAAGAGGATTAATTTATTAATCTAAAAAAACTCAATTTCTATAGTGAAAAGCTCTATACTTGGTTTTTATTTACTCAGCTCTGAAATATTCACTAATTTGAAGAATGATGATAATTGAATGAAATCTGAATATTTATTTGACAGCTTTTAAAAAAAAAATATATATATTTGTGTAATAGAAAAATCCTGTATCCTTGTCCCATCCATGTTTCTATGTTTCTTTACATGGTATGGTAATGTAATAAAGCACACATAACAATAATTTTCTGCAGTTCAAAGCATTTCCACTCAGGTAATGCATATTTTAAGTTGTCCGTTGTCACTAGCCAATCCAGTTGTAATTGCCCAATAACATGGGCGCTAATCGTATAGTTGCTTTAAAATGTGATTTGGCTAGAGAGTGTGAAAAAGTGTGGCATTGGAAGAGGCACACTTGATGGAAAATCCATCGCTCAACGAAGGTAATGAGGTGCCGAGGGTGATGAGGGCAGAGGTACACAGTGTAGATAGCCAAAGCATACTGCCCTGAGCACAGGCTCATGTCCCCTTTGATCTTTCTCTTTGATCATGGCACTTTTTAGAACCCACAAAAGCCAAAATGACCAAACATGACCAGTGTAATATTCTAACATTACACCATACAGACAACTAGGACAGGATGCTTTGATCTCTGCAAATCTACACTATCAGTAACACAAGTTTTACCTTGTGGAAGCAAAAAGGAGTGTCATTTCTGATATTATTATTCTCTCAGTACATGCAAACATGCATTAAAAAAGAAACGAAACTGTCAAGATCTCAAGAGACCCGTTTTTGCAGCCATATGGAGTTTCATTGTTCTCGCGACTTTTTATGATGAGAGATTCAACTTCAAAAGCATAGCAGACCTAAAATGCCTTGTATAAGCAGTGTGGCATTTTAATTTCATTATTCAAATTAATTCATGTCCAGAGGTTAAGATTTAATTTTAGAAGAATCTGGGAGTTCTGAGCAAAGCCTAATGGCTTAAAAAGACAGTGTGTGCCTGAAATTAAGATTTGCATCAATAAATATTCAAAAACATAAAATAAAACGTTATAAAATATAAAGTTACAAAGGCAATGATGGTTCCATGAAGAACTTTTAACAAACCTGGAACCTTTTCAACCCGTTTCACAAAAGATTATTTTTACTAGGGGAAAAATAATGTCACTGCGAACCCAAAATGGTTCTTTTGTTGCATCGCTATGGAAAACCACTTTTACAAGCTTAATATTTAATCTTTCAAAATATTTGCCGAAGAAAACACACAAAACAATAACGATAAAGACACAGAGGAACAAAATTGTTGGAATAACGTTATACATTTTTTTTTTCGAGCTAATGAATAATATGACAGAATCCTCCTGACAAAAGGGACAAGCATTAAAATGGCAGTTGACAAAATGTTTTTGCTTTTGTTCATGTATTTAATAAACAAAAATTATATTGGTATATGTTGGTGTGGACACAATTATTTTTATAGTTATGGTTCTTGGTGTAAAAGGGACTTTTAAGCATTTCCTATTAATTAACCTTGGCTCACAGAGAAAGAACTATAAAGAAACCTTGTGAACAAATGTCCATTCTCCCATCAATCCGATTCTGATGAAAAGACATTTGTCTCCTGTTGACTCCTGCTGTCCTATATTTGTCATCGCTCACTGAGCTCTTGAGTGAATTCCATTGCAGCACGAACCTGTCAGCAATCAAACCACCTCAAATCCTGACAACATGATTCCTCGCACCCCCTGCATCCTTTTAACACAGGGACAATTCTTCACTCTGTCACCCATCCGAGTCACCTAAATCTGGACTTAATTAGATCCTAATAGAGCCATTTCTCACATTATGTGGGAGAGCTTTCCCTAGGTAGAGCCTAATTAAGCGGACAGAAAAGTCATTGTTTTTAGAGGAAAGCCTATAAAAGCTAACTGCTTTAATGTAGTGTAGTCAATTTTAATTTAATATTTTCAACCCTATTGGAAAAAAAACAAAACTTACATTTCCACAGTAGTGTGTTATATGTATACATGTGAGTGACTTAAGAAACAATTGAATCCCCAGTGTAAGCAAACACAAAGAACATGCAATAAAAAATAATGCCTAAAAACAATGACTTTTGGACTTAAGCTGCATGGTTTTAAGTTGAGTTTCTTTTACTCTCTTTAACAGTAAAGGATGGATCTCATTTACAAAAGATTTATGATTTTCTTGACACACTCATTAGATTTCGTTGACTGATTCTGACACAAAGTGAGATAGAGTACTCTATAAAACCGTGTATCGGACTGACGCTCAAAAGATGAACAGTAAAAATTACTGCAAAACTCTCAAACTGCCCTTGAAATGTGATAATTGAAAATGGAGGTACCAGAAAGCATTGAATATTGTGGCTCTCACTGTTGGAAGAGGAGAGAATAATTTTAATTGCAGTTGTAAAAGTCATGTCACATGCAATCAGGGAGCTGATGGGTCAATATAAATCATCCTGGATTCCTCATTAATTTTCCCACGCAGGCACAGTAAAACATCTTCATTCTATCACTTTCTGTGATGAGGATGGATTAAAGGCATGCTTGGATGTGTGAAATCAATGGCACTTTAACAGCATGTAGCATGAAGCAATCAGCCAGTTTGCAACACAAATGACACAACATCTGCAGTACATCTGTAAAGCAGCCTCTCTGTGTCTTCACATTGTGTGTGCTGTTTGCTTGTGTCAATAAATCGATTTCAAAATTAAACTCAATTTCAGGTCAGGATTAATATATTCGAATGGTGAAATTCACAAGGTCCTTGATCCAGAATTAATCGACCTGTCAATCAATGAAGGCTGTTAACCAGTGGTCATGATGCACACTGTAAAGATTTTTACATTTAAGGAACTATTTTTACCTGAATTAAACCATAAAATGTACCTTTTCTGGTTTACATAATTTATTCAGCTATATTTATAGCTATATACATTGAACAAAATTATAAACAAAATTTTTGTTTTTGCCCCCATTTTTCATGAGCTGAACTCAAAGATCTAAAACTGTTTCTATGTACATAAGAGGCCTATTTCTCTCAAATATTGTTTTACAAATCTGTCTAAATCTGTGTTAGTGAGCACTTCTCCTTTGCCGAGATAATCCATCCACCTCACAGGTGTGCCATATCAAGATGCTGATTAGACAGCATGCTTATTGTACAGGTGTGCCTTAGGCTGGCCACAATAAAAGTCCATTCTAAAAAGTTTTACTATATCGGGGTGTCCGAAAACCAGTCAGTATCTGGTGTGACCACCATTTTCCTCACGCAGTGCAACACAACTTTACATAGAGTTGATCAGGTTGTTGATTGTGGCCTGTGGAATGTTGGTCCACTCCTATTCAATGGCTGTGCGAAGTTGCTGGATATTGGCAGGAACTGGAACACGCTGTTTTATATGCTGATCCAGAGTATCTCAAACATGCTCAATGGGTGACATGTCTGGTGAATATGCTGACCATGCAAGAACTGGGATGTTTTCAGCTTTAAGGAATTGTGTACAGATCCTTGCAACATGGGGCAGTGCATTGGGTGGTGCAATGGGCCTCAGTATATTGTCAAGGTATCGCTGTGCATTTAAAATGCCATCAAAAAAAGCACCTGTGTTCATTGTCCATAACATACACCTGCTCATACCATAACCCCACCACCACCATGGGCCACTCGATCCACAATGTTTACATCAGAAAACTGCTCACCAAGCGACATACATGCTGTCTGCCATCTGCCCTACACAGTGAAAACTTCAGGATTCATCCATGAAGAGAACACCTCTGCAAATGTAAGCATTTGTCCACTCAAGTCGGTTACGATCAGGGCCGGCGCGTGCCTATAGGCGAACTAGGCAGACGCCTAGGGTGGCAGCTCAGCCAGGGCGGCAAGAGAGAGAGAGAAGGAGAGAGAGAGAGAGAGAGCGAGAGAGAGAAGGCGAGAGAAAGAGAGAGAGAGAGAGAGAGAGAATTATGAATTTATTTGTTTGTTTCACATAGGTTACAATTATGGCACTTCAACAGATTTTTTAGTAGCTATAAAAAAAAAAAAAAACAACTTTATATTTCGAATAAAAATTCCCGCCCGGCAGCGCCCTAGTAGGTCTATATATGCATGCAAAATACTTTCATGTATATTCAAAAATTTCAAAACTAATAAAACTATCTGGTCATGAGTAATCGCCTCTGTGGAAGAGCGCTTTTCGCTGCTTAGAGACCATAGCGCCCATGGTATTTGGATTTTTATATGACATCGCATCTCTCAAAGAAAAGGAGAATACAATAGTTCTTCAGGATTGCTTAGGACTGGAAAAGGCCCTGACTCATGGAGACTCGCGGGATGTTGATGGGCATGAATTGTATGAAGAGCTGACTGCTTTGGGCAGACACCTGGTTGTTGGATCTAAACCACTGAATGCGCTTATATTCATCTGTGAAAAAGGGATGGAAAACAATTTTCCAAATGTTTTGTAGCATTGAGAGTGCTTCTCACTCTCCCCGTCACTGTGAGATCTGGAGAATGCAGTTTCTCAAAGCTTAAACTGATAAAAAATTATCTCCGAAGTACAAGTTAAACTCGAGGACGCAATCAAAGCGTTTGCCGATGCGAAAGCCCGACGCGCACGCTTCTGAAATTTAGGTGTGTGAATGTGTGTATCAGAAACCTCCAGTTTTGTGAGCTAAAGAGTTGTGTGCATATGTTTAGTTTTATTCTGTACACTATCTATTAGCATAAAACAGAAATTATACGCAGCTGTTGCATTGTGTCCCTTTTCACCTTTTTGCAGAATGAAAAAAAAAACTCTGAAAACATGCTTGCCCATTTTATTTTAGTGTAATTTCATAGATAAAAAAAAAGTTTTTTACATGCATCTTAAGGATCCCCAATTGTGAATGTGAGGTGGGGGCGGCACGATTGTGCTCTGCCTAGAGCGGCATTTGAGCTTTTGGTTACGTTTTTGGTTTGAGCCCTGGTTACGATGACAAACTTCAGTCAGGTCGAGACCCCGATGAGGACAATGAGCATGCAGATGAGCTTCCCTGAGACGGTTTCTTACAGTTTGTCCAGAAATTCTTTGGTTATCCAAACAGATTGTTGCAACTGCTGTCCGAGTGGCTGGTCTCAGACGATCTTGGAGGTGAAGATGCTGGATGTGGAGGTCCTAGGCTGATGTGGTTACACGTGGTCTGTGATTGTGAGGCCGGTTGGATGTACAGCCAAATTCTCTGAAAAACCTTTAGAGACGGCTTATGGTAGAAAAAAAATGAACATTCAATTCATGGAAAACAGCTCTGGTGGACATTCCTGCAGTCACCATGCCAATTGCACGCTCTCTTTAAAACTTGCGACATCAGTGGCATTGTGCTGTGTGATAAAACTGCACATTTTAGAGTGGGCTTTTATTGTGGCCAGCCTAAGGCACACCTGTGCAATAATCATGTTGTCTAATCAGCATCTTGATATGGCACACCTGTGAGGTGAATGGATTATCTCAGCAAAAGAGAAGTGCTCACTAACTCATATTTAGACAGAGTTGTAAACAATATTTGAAAGAAATGGGCTTTTTGTGTACATAGAAAAAGTCTTAGACCTTTGAGTTGAGCTCATGAAAAATGGGGGTAAAAACAAAAGTGTTGTGTTTATAATAATAATAAAATAAAAATTCCTCCGTGGGACTCGAGACCGGTGAGTGTAGCAGGTGTCACTCATTTCCCAATCACTCTTCCAGCCTCGCTCCGTTCCCACGGCTCCCAGCCCCACCCTACTCGTCACAATTATATATATAGACGAACACACACACAAAAAAAATAGTGTTTTGGCTTATACCCTAAACGTGGCTATTTCAACAAACTATAAAATCTGTGGGGTATTTTGAAATAAAACTTAACATACACCCTCTGGGGAATTCAGAAAACAATAAAAAAATATTGTATCAATGCATGCTATGGCACCTTTAACTTGTGTTCTGAAAATGAACAATTGCCTTACGGGATTAGAAAGACATGAGGGTGAGTAATTAATGACAGAATTTTCCTTTTTGGGTGAACTATCACTTTCATTCACATGTTAGCACATATTTTACATTTGTCACAAATAAGACAGCATGTTTGCCAGTTTGCATAAGTGATAGCTCTCTGTCAGGGCTGGATGCCAAACAGCAGTGGTCTAACGCTCATGAGCATCAGCCTGCCTACCCCATTAATCTTGGACTCCATTGTCTGGCAATAAAAAGGTGTGTCTGAACATAAAAGATCCCTTCTATCTATCAGTCTTAGTGCCACTCAATAAACGGCCACAGATTTAAACAATGTACAGCCTCGTGATAAAGCCTTGTTTGTAGAATGTCTTTCCAATCGGCAAGCCCAGATAACCATCTAAAGCTTTTTAGACCTGTGAGCTCTGTAAGGTTACCACAGCACACAATAAGATGGTGATAAATTTTAAACTTATCCTCTGTGACACATTTGTCTGATGTTAAGAGAGGTTTCTGGTGAAAATGGAACAAACAATCTGTTGATCCTATATACCGGAGGATATACAAGGAAAATCAATATAAAACTAAATGAGATCTACTGCATTATATTACACTTTTTTATGGCAGCAGTGTTACAGATTGGCTGGCTTTGGTGAGGATTGATTGTATTGATGTTCTAATAAACCAAAGCAATGAGTGATTGAACCCAGCTGTGCCAGTCAAAAAATGGTCATCCATCACCAACCAACAACTGAATAAAACATATTTTTGGCAGACCAATATCATAAAAAAAACATTACGGCATCCTGAACAAAATGTAAAATTCATAGTAGTAGTTTTCAGCATACATGTTTGGGACAGTTTCCTCTGCCAGAGTCCCGTATATCGGAGGAGCGGCAATCAGCCTAATGTACTTGAGTGTGTCCAGGGCACAAAGCCTTCTCACTGAAGTATTAGCTCAGCAATCTCCCAAAGTGAAACACCCCTCATTAACATGAACGACCAGAATCTATCATCATCAAGAGAACGTTCTTTGCAGACATTTCTAGAAAAACAGGTTAGGTTGAGTTCTCCTTCAGTCTAACTATATGATTGATATGTCTACTGTCCGTTTTAAATATTCTGCCGTCGGGTGCAAAGTAAAGGCATCTTGATATCCATTCTAATTTTGTTTATGCAAAATGGCTTTTAAGGAAATCAAATGAATCAAGAAATATCAAGCCCAGCTCTCTGTTTCAAAGAAATGTTGAAGGAGGTTAAAAATGTCCCCGTTTGATTCTTCCAGTTGAATTAAATGTGATATGACTATAGCTGTTTTAATGTGACAAGATCACTACCATCAGCTAATTTAGCGTCCAAGCACAGTAATGTGAGAAGCTTCCATAGACAGCACTGTTCTCTAATGAACCCACAATACCTTTCATTTAAGAGCAAGTGCAGTCTGATAATAGCTGAGCAGACCACACATGCCAAGGTGAACAAGGACACTGTCTGGACATTTACTCCATTGACACTGTACAGACAAACTGCTAAACACAGAAAGTAGAGGACAAGGTTTGTTTCCTGTGACAGCACTGTAGAATATACACTGGAGGTGAACTAGACTTGCATAAGCCTTGTAAGCCGGAATTTATTATAGCAGAAACAACACAGAACCATTCAAAATGTTGCCCATCTCTGATTCTGGGAATCCTTGTGGTTTTATGATAGAGTTGATCCACTGAGAGGAAACCATGAAGATGTTCTGTTCAAGCTGAGCAGTTGCTCCTCTGTGCTTATGAAATCAAAATTCTGAACAGTTGCCATGGCACTTTAAGTTATTATAGTATTTTTAAACTAAACTTATTTTAACACTACAAGTATAAGTAATTCAAAACGTGTATTTTTACTGGCTACTAAATGTATAATATAATATAATATAATATAATATAATATAATATAATATAATATAATATAATATAATATAATATAATATAATATAATATAATATAATATAATATAATTTGAACCTTTCTTTGCACACTGAACAAAACTGTTCCACAAGTGTTGATACTCATGTAAACATTTGCAGGAAGAGCTCAAGGACAAAAACAAGACAAATGTGTGTAAAATAAAACGACTGCTGATAACACAGCTGATAAAAGCATCACCATAATCCACAAGTAATCCACATGGCTCCAGTCCATCAATGGACATCTTGTGAAACTGCGTGTTTGTGTGGAAAACAAATCCATCCTTAAGGAATTTTAACCATTGCTTCCAGCCAAAATACCAGTCAATGACCCAGAAAGAGTCCAACCCCTGTTGCTCCCTTACATCAAAACCCAGCAACATAAATGTTTAGAACCGTTCTGGACTGTTTTCACTTGTAAACAATGCTGGATCTGTGCATATTTCTCTCTTGATTCAGATGAGATGACTTTTTTCACTGGAGAAAGCAATATTATAGATGGAGGACTAAAGATGTTTTTCATAATATAGCCTGGTTTTCACTGGTCATTTCACGTTACAAATGTTACACAGCATCTTTCACCTCCTCCACTGATTAAGGGAGGACATAAATCACTGCCTAATAAGTTTTAATTCTATTGGCAGACTTCTTTTTCTGCAATATGCATCCGTTTTATCATGTGAATAACATACTGCGGAATCCTGTCAGCAGCACTCTTCTGGATTTTCTGCCTTTACTGATCCAAAGATTTTGTTCCAAGTAAAAGGTTTAGCTTGGAGAACTCCTTCCAACAGCACATGGAGATTTTAAATGATTTTCTAGTCTTTTAAACATCTTTGATCCTGAACAGCGAGGGGCCAAGGGTAAACGCAATTAATTTGTGTTTACAAAATGAGATGGGATTACCTAACTGTTTGCGCAATCAAGCTCCCATTCAATTTTGCCCACAACATGCTTGTTTTCAATGGCACTGAATTTCAGGTTGAAGTGGTACCGTGGGCCTCTTCAGTCTGGGAATCTTAAGAGAGGAGAGATTGAAAGGAAAATAAATAAATAAAATTATTCTTAATGGATAGAGAGAAGCAGCCATGAAATCATGAACAGAAGCCAATCAGCCCATTCAATCTCTTGTGGTTTATGAGGCGTGCAGGTTTTTAGCACTCTGCGCAATGAAGTGGGACACAATTAGCATGCCAGCAATTAGATTTGAAGTTCTTACACTGCATTTAAGCAGCCAGCTCTTCTCTTTAAAGGATTTGGGGCTGCTGGTTTGCAGCATAATTTCTTTAAATTGTGTATCAAGTCAACGTACATGCTTGGTTTGGTCATATTTTCTGCTGCTTGTTAGCTGTCTCTGAGAACCTGTGTGTTTGATTTAGGACCGTCAATTTAATGTGTTCATTTAATTAAATGGATGAATTGCTGTGAACTGCAGGTTTATTTTCAATGATATGGAAATAAAACAAAAGCACATTTATAATGTTTGTTCAATGCTTTCGCACTGCTGTCATAACATAATGTTGTAGAATTATCTTACTTTAGGAGCATACATATGTGATTAATTTAGGCTAATTAATCAAAACTCAAATGATTAAAGCTGCAGTAGGTAACTTTTGTAAAAATATATTTTTTACATTTTTGTTAAACCTGTCATTATGTCCTGACAGTAGAATATGAGACAGATAATCTGTGAAAAAAATCAAGCTCCTCTGTCTCCTCCCAGTGGTCCTATTGCCATTTGCAGAAATTAATCTGCTTCCGGTAAGAAACAACCAATCAGAGCTGTGGTCCCTAACTTAGTTTTTGTTCAAAATGTATATAATAAGCATAGACAGTAAAAGAAATGGACACAGCGACCCGATTGGAACACTTCCGTTTCTGACGCGCAGACTCAAATGAAACCTGTCTGACAGATGTAAATGTTCTAGTAGCTGTGAGTGCAAACTGCCATCATTAATCTTGCTGAGACGGTGAGCTTGAGCGGGGAGTTCTTTGTCGTGAGTGAGCAGGAGTAAGTATTCTGACCAATTATTTTGTATAGTATTTTAAAATGTAACGCCAGTACGCCATATTAAGTTAATTGCCTTTGAGCTTATCATCCTGTCTGTACGGTAATGCGACAGAGAATCGCGTGGTTATGACGCAATCGTTAGCCTATTTTTTACAAAAACTGTTTCTACGGGGCCATAATGTAACATAGAAGGTAATGGAGCCCTTTATACATTGTCGTGTATCTTTAGAAATAGATAATGGACAAACGGAGTCTTTAAATGCCTCAGATTTAAAGTTATTCGCTGTCAAAGTGACGCCAAAATGAATGGGAGTCAATGGGAATGCTAACGCAAGTGAAGTTCTGCTACAAGATGGCAGCACGCAGCTGACTTCAACTTCCGGTCGACTTCCTTGCCGCCTGATAATAAGCGAGTACACTATGAATCCATTTTCCAAACCGTGTTTTTAGCTTGTCCTGAATCACTAGGGTGCACCTATAATAAGTGATTATATTCGGACTATTTTAGATTGCTTCGGGGGTACCGCGGCGGAGTAACCCAGTACCTTTGTGTCTGCATAGACATAAACAGAGAGAAGTAGTTCCGGCTATGATGTTCTTCCTCAAGACACAAGCAGTTCTGTTTATTAACCACTAGAGCGTCAAAAGTTACTGACTGCAGCTTTAAGTACTTAATCAAAGTATTTTATGTAATAAATTAAATTTAAAATGTGTTTATTAAGCTCATATTTAAAACATTTAAATATTTAAATATTTATTTATTCATTCATTATTCTTACACTTTATTTAAAATTAATTTAAATGTTTTCATACCATTGTGAATCTGAATCGCAGTTCACAGATGCTTATTTATTTAAGAGTACAGACTTTTAAAAAACAGCCTGTCTCAGTTTAATAAGACAAATGTGAATCATATCTGATTCAGGAATTTATTAGATCCTGTCTGGCTCATGTTCCACCCCCCGACCTCAGCATTAGAGGAGAGGATGCTGACTGGGATGCCCTTTGACTTTGACAGCCGGGGATGTGATACCCATATGTGTGCAAGGAACAATGCTGACCCACTGGATTTTTTACACACCAGAGCAGGCATATGAACTATTTTGGGGTGAGCTGTCTATTTATAATTGAGTCTTAAGAGACATGTTGTCGTCAGCTGATGGCATCAGCTGCATGAGGGATTCACTGTAGGACAAAACATCAAAAAATAGTTCACACAACAATGTAAATGTGCTGAAAATGTACTCTACCTCAGACCATTCAATATGTAGATGTTTTTTTCTTCATCTGAAGAAATTTGGAGAAATTTAGCATTACATCACTTGCTCACTAATGAATCCTCTGCAGTGAATGGGTGCCGTCATTGAGAGTCCAAACTGCTAATAAAAATCCAGTCAGTCAGTAAACATCTTGTGAAGAAAAAAGCTGCATGTTTATGAAAATTTTTAATTTTTAACTAAGATGCAAGTTCTCTTTCCATAAATATAAATGTATCCAGTACAAAAGTCATCTTGTCTCATTCAGGAGAGAAATATACATTGATCATGGATCGTTTAGAAGCCAAAACATTCCAAAACATTTCAGAACAAAATATATGGACTTTGATGTAAATAGAAGAACTTACACTGGAGGAAGTGTTATTATGGAGTATGGAATCTGCAGAGGATCTACTGGTGAAGCTAAATTTCTCCCAAATCTGTTGAATCTGTTCTGATGAAGAAATATCTACACCTTCTCTAAGTCTATTTTTTTATTCATTTTAATTCAGATCAATAGTTTTCTATAAATGTATTACTATATGTAATTATTATATTTTTTATTTTATATAATTAATTGAATCATGGGCACAGACTAAATTTAGAAGAAAATAAACATAAGTAATGGTTATAGATAGATTTGATGATACGGTTTCTAGATGGTGAGATATGATGAGTCATACATGCTCTGAGCAGTAAAGACCACCAGCCAATTTTAATTATTCACTGGGCGCTTGGCTGCTCAGTGGGCCAAATTATTATTTCCCAGACAGAGAACAGTGCTCCCAATTGAAATATATGTGGCTTTCAAATTGAATTTGGAGACTGACTAAATTAAATTCTTTTATCTACCTGTATTTTTCTTGTGTGTGTGTGTGTGTGTGTGTTTGTGTGTGTTTTCTATTGGCCAATTCCAAAAACCTTTCTGTTCTAAATGATGGTCAAAATGATCTCTTTTATTACAGAAAGATCAGGAACTGATACACTCATGATAGAATCAGAATCAAAGCTGCTCTGATGTACATCTGCTTGGCTAACTTTAGGGGTCATGACAATTGCATCCTGCAATGAATCTACAAATCAGAAAACATCTGGTTTGTGTACTCTGGTTCTGCTAGTTGCGCCCCTCTGAGGCAAATGGTAAGTAAATTCAATATAAAACTGATTTACACTGAGTTTTAACATTTTTAGAGAACAAGGGGGAGAAGGACTGGCTCCTAAATAAAAGAAACCAAGAAACATACAATGGAGTATGTCTGTATAAGAAGAATAAGCACCACAGTGCTTCACTTACAAGTGTATATGTATATATATTTATATATATATATACATATAGAGAGAGAGAGAGACATCATAGTAGTAACATCATAACTATATATAGAACATCATGTAAGTAACATAATAGGTTCATATCAGTGACAATAGTAACTGCTGGGTACTTCTTGGTACATATTTGTTGTGAGATTTTTGTGTTGTCATAAAAGATACTTGCAATATATATATATATATATATATATATGTGTGTGTGTGTGTGTGTGTGTGTATGTGTGTGCGTGTGTGTGTGTGTGTGTGTGTTTTATTTTTTTGCCTTGTTTTTTTTCTTCTTTTTTTGCCTTGTTTTTCTGTAAAAATACCTTTAAGCAACATAATTTAGGTCAAAGACACCCATCCACAATTAAAATTTAGTTTTTAAGCTTCACAGTAAATATATTCATGTTTAATGATATGGTTTATGCAACCTGATTTCATGAGACCAGCTCACTTTTTTTATTTGCTCTCCAGAGATGACTAGAAGGACACACTTGTGGAAAACGAATGTGTGACGTGGAAGTCATGACACCAGAGTTGTGTGGTCAGACAGGCAGGGTAGATCACCAGCAAACAATAACACAAAGGATAATCCAGGAGAGTAATCCAACGAACAGGCGTAAGGTCAGAGCAGGCAACAAACAATCAAAATATGGAAACAGTCCAAGATTAAACACACGTAGCCAATTTAAGGAAATAAGGGAACAAGGAAACTGGGAAAATGTTACAGGCTTACAATCAACAGCGATGTGAGAGTGTGTGTGTACCAGTCTTACAATGAGACTAATGAGGTTATTAGAGATAGGTGACAGCAAGTCTTTTTTGAATGATAAAAGTCAGGGATAAAGTGCCAACTGGTGGAGCTTATGGGCACTCCTGCTAGTGATCAGCCCCACCCCCAAGTAACGGCTTCCAAGTGAGTCCTGGAGGGAGGTGGAACAGACGGGACTGGAACAAAGAACACAGAAATGTTAACTGCATCTGTAACAGGACTGGCATCTTTGACCTTTACAGGGTGAGAAGAGAGTTCAGGGGTAGTCCTTTTGATCATGGCTGGACAGTCAGAGAGTGCAGATACAACCTTCTTTGTCATTACAGGACAATCAGAGGGTTTGAGACCAGCCTTTTTGTCTAGGAGAGGATGGTCACAGAGTTCATAGATTGTCCTCATGGGCATGACAGGGCTAGCTAGAAGTTCATTGATGGTCTCTTTGAATGTGACAGGACAAACTAAGAGTTCAGAAATGGTTTCCCTAGACCTAACAGGGCAGGCAGAAGTGACCTTCATGGCCAGGAAAGGACAGGCAGAAATTTCACAGTTCACTCGGGATCAGAAGCCCTCTCTTGGCTAAACCTAGGAACTGTGGTGGAGTGTGTAGCCCAAACGCATTGAATGGCCGTAGCCATTGCAGGCAGGACAGAGAGCATGGAGTGTATCTCTGTGACAGACGGTGCTAAAACTGCAGAGCTTGTGATGACAGCTGTGACGTGAAGAGATTCTGGATAATCAGCTGTGACATGACGAGACTCTGGATGATCAGCTGTGACGTATAAAGACTCTGGACGATCAGCTCTGACGTGACAAGACTCTGAAGGAACAGCTTAGACATGACGAGACTCCAACGTTTCAGCTGTGAGGTGATGAGACTCTTGAAGATCAGCTGTGACATGACAAGACTCTGGAGTATAAGCTCTGATGTGACAAGACTCTGGACGACCAGCTGTGACGTGACGAAACTCTAAAGGATCAGTTCTGACGTGACGAGACTCTAAAACAGTGACCCTGCAGAGTTTAGCTCCAACCCTGAAAAAAACTCAATTGTTTGTAGCCTAAGTAATCCTGAAGACCTTGACTAGCTTGTTCAGGTGGGTTTGATTAGGGTTAGAGCTAAACTCTTCAGGACAGCAGCACTCCAAGACCATGTTGCCTACCCCTAATCTAAAGGATCAGCTCGGATGTGACAAAACTCTGGATGATCAGCTGTAATGTGACAAGTCTCTAAAGGATCAGCACTGACATGACGAGACTCTGGAAGATCAGCTGTGACATGACGAGACTCAGGAAAAACAGCTTTAATGTGACTAGGCTCAGGAAAATCAGCTGTGACGTGACTTGACTCTGGACGATATTTGCCTTATAGTTTTTTTTATAGAAAGGCCTAGCTGAGCCACTGCATTCTGTCATGCCACTGCATGACCTAAACTGGACTTTTGACATTTATATTTATCTGCCACTGTGATTGAGTGCATTTACCGTGGGAGTAGTGGAGAAGGACCGCCACATGGCCGCCACACCACAGACTTCCACTGTCATGGTTAGTTCTACTGAGTCTCGTCTTGTCAGGGCCACCATTTCAGAGTCTGCTCATGTCAAGCCTGCCAAGCCAAAGCCTGCTCAAATCATTTCTGCTAGTCCAGGGCCTACTTATGTCAAGTCTGCAATGCCAAGGTTGGCTCACGTCATGCCTCCTAAGCCTGGACCTTATCACAAGATGGATGCCAGCCCAGAATCTCTCCAAAAGATGGCTGCCAACCCAAAGACTGTTCACAAAATGTCTGCCAGCCCAAAGACTGTCCCCAAAATGGCTGCTAATGCAGAGACAAATGACAGCAATTGATGATTAGTGTAGATTAGTCTGGACAAATTATTATGGGAAATGGAGTCCTGGGTAAATGCTAAAAGTCAGGGATGGAGTGTCCACTGGTGGAGCTGCAGCTCCAGCTGGTGATCGTGACAGAATCTCACATCAAAAATGTGTGTATTTTTATATCCTTCCAGGTTACACTAATAAACAGATACAGTTGAACTCAACAAGCTAAACAAACAAAATACAACCTGAAGCAACTTGAGTCACTATCTGTCAACACTTGGAGTAGGCTATAGTATCATCCAAACATGATGTATTTAGTTGTTTTGAGCTATGTTTATTACTGTTCACTGAAGGTTGACTATATTATAATTTCAACTTTTAGCCATTGTTTTTGCTTTATCTCTGCAGTCTTTGTAAGTCTGTTGAAAAAAAAAAATCACCACCTTTCATCAGATCTACCGATGATTAGTTACAGTTTCAAGCAGTTACAGTTTACAGTCAAGCTTTGAAGTGTGTGTTGGGGAAAAAAATGTTCCCGATGTTCTCCATCTATCAGGTGTCCTGTTTTTGAACTGCATTAACCCTGTTGAAAGAATGTTGTTTATATAATATAGTTTTTATTTGTTTAATTCTCTGCACTGAGAACATTACTGTATTTAATGACATTCATATGTATTTCTCGTCCAAATCTAAAGCACACTGGCAAGTTTACACAGTGAATAAACAGTGTACTTCTGAAACTGCCAGAACAACTTTGCAATCAGAGTGATGACAAAATATAAACCATGAGGAGAAGAAGAACATGATTCTGTCCTGATCCCATTCTTCATAGGCCCAGCGAGGTAGTTCATCAAAGGTAATCACTTATTCTAATGGACTTTCATATTTGTTTGTTCTTTTCTCTCTGTATAATACATGTGAGTGCAGATAGATGTGGCATGTCTGTCATTGTGTTTGACAGTAAACACCATTACACAGTCACTTGGGTATTTCAAATGATTTTTGATTTAGAAGTGAATTAAACTTACACAATATCATTCAAAGGTTTGCAGTTGTAAAATTAAAAAAAAAAAAAAATCTCTCTGAAAGAAGTGTCATGCTCTCCATGACTGCATCTATTTGTTCAAAATACAGTAAAAAAAATAATATTGTGAAATATTTTTATAATTTAAAATAGCAGCTTTTCATTTGAATAAAATGTCATTTATTCCTGTGATGACTAAGTTGAATTTTCAGCATCATAACTCCAGTCTTCAGTGTCACATAATCCTTCAGATATCATTATGAAATGCTGATTTTCTAATCAGACACCACCTATTCAAAACACCTAATAAGAAACACCTCTTATTATTATCAATTTTTGAAAAGAGTTGTGCTGTGTAATATTTTTGTAGAAACCATGATTATTATTCCAGGATTCTTTAATGAACAGAAAGTAAAAAATAAAAATAAAAAAGAGAGAGATGTTCAAAAGAACATTTATTTGAAATAGAAATCTTGTGCAACGTTTTAATTGTCCATTTCTAAAAGTCATTTTTGATCAGTTTAATGCATCTTTGTGGAAAAAAGATTTTAACTTCTTATTTCATATTTTATTCATAACTCAAAAGGCAAAAATGAAAAGAAAAAACATTAGAAACTGGTGTCATGAATGAACAGCTCTACTGATTCTACGGAGTGAAATCTATGGCAGGAATAATATTATAATACATCCACTAGACACTTTGGTCTCTAAAGAATTTCATCCAGTCTGTTTTCTTGTTTTTAATAAATAAGCTCTTAGGGTCCTGTCTCCAGTCCAAGCTGTGAGAGTGGAAGAATAAGATACAAGCTGGGAAAATGCATGGTGAGTTTTCAGGAGCTGCTTACTGGAATTTGCATTATGCCATTTTTACGTCATAAATAACATAAAAGTAAATATACAAGTAAAACAAACTGATTGGTTTTGTAAGTTTAATTTCAGGGTGGTATAGCATCTGACTAACACCTGAATAAGTGTTAAAGCCCTTCATTGTGGTTTTGTTCTTCATATCTTTTGATAGTTAATGATGGATTAAAAAAAAGCTCATGTGATGTTTTTATTGCTGGTTTTCACCAGCTATAAAAAAATGTTTTGTACATTTTAGAGCTTTGGTTTGCTTCAACAGCTTTCCTTCCCTTCATTCATTCATATCTTGTAGCATCTATTAAAATGAATGGCTGAGTGGAAATCTGGTATGGTCATGAAAAGACCCTTTTCTGCGAAACTCTTGTACATTATCAGACATCAGGGCACAGATGTGAACTAGATTACCCCACGCTCCCCCTAATATTCTTTTCCTGCTCTCTCTCTCTCTCTCTCTCTCTCTCTCTCTCTCTCTCCCTCACTCTCCTGAACACAAAAGAAAGAAATCATTGAGTTTCTCCCTTTTTATAAACACTCCCTCCCCTTCCAGTAGTCTCCAAATAGGGACACAGACTTTCAGGTTCCCAAACTTTGTTGGAAGAAGTGAAAAGAAGTCTAAGGCAGGCTGATTATGTGTGCTCCACTTCTCTGCCTCTGAAAGGCAAAGCAAATAACATTTTGACCAGACACATGGCTCTACCCTGTGACATGGCAGAAGATTCTGGTGAGTTCTGTCAGTTTTATTTTATTCATGTTTGTACTTTGCAAAACAAGACCTGTCTTGATCAATATGGCAGAGCTATTTAATGCCCTGATTTGAGTGCATGACTCATTACTTTAGTGACTGGTGTAAATATATCTTCTGACATTCATTTAATTATAGGAATATCACCTTACATTTCATAAATATGCGGCGATAATGTTTAAGACACACTACACTCAACCAACTTCACTTTCTTTTTTGCTGCACATGAAATTCTCTTTAATGTAAGTATGACTAAATTAAACCCAAAACTGGAACAGCGACTGTACTTTCCATTCAAAAAGACTTGTGGCCTATTTTCATAGTCTTCCAATATTACAAATGTGTTCTGAAGGTTGAGTTTCAGCATAAGAGTGAACATCTTATGCTCCAGACACTTGGCATGATTGCTGAAGGTTAATCGTGACTTTTTATCTGGAGTAGGCAGACTTTGTTATCATAAAAAGTGATACTGCATTTCCTTAGCTTTGAACTGGTTTGGCATGTATTTTTAGAAATGACACAATGCTTCTAAAAAGGTGCCTGAAGGAAATGTAAAGGTCAAAAGCGCTGTTTGAGTGGGCTTTTATAGTTCCAATAATATCATTTATGTGTCTAAAAGTTTTAATAGTTTTCTCCGTTGTAAAACATTACAAGCTCTGGATTGGCAGTGTGAGCAGTTGTGAGGGATCAAAACAGAGCGACTAATCAAATCAAGACTTTTGTGCCATTGTTCATTTACAATGTTGATCAGTAAATCTAAAAATATTGTTCGCATATGACAGCATTTTGCTCTGCTTGGTTAAGGAACAATATGCATCATTCCGAGACATGAAATAATTTTCAATATCTGTTTTTCTCATCTCAATACATTTGACACTTTCAGACTTAATTAAAAAATTAAACACCTTGCAAAAACATTTCAGTATTTAATTTTAACTGTGAAAAAAAAATTATAATAAAAGAGATTCATTCATTTTCTCAAAGTGCTTCAGGACTAAGTGAGAAATAAATCACTGCTTTCATCATTGCATGCACAGCAGAGCAGAAGTTCATTACAGGCTGTGTCGGTCTGTTGAGTTACAGATATTATCCTTACTCCATGAGGCACAAATGTCAATCAGCAAGCATGAACAACAAATTACTGCTGTAGAGAGGCAAAGATGCTCTTGATGGTACTCCTTTACTAAAATGGATGGGTCTTTACTAAAAGAGGTTGATTGTGATTTATAGGGATACCTACAGATTAGACAGGTAAAAAAAAAACTGAAGGCAACCCCACAGGTCAAACCTTTAAAAAAGATGACTGCAATTAACCAACAGATTTGATATTCTATTACACTAATGCAAAAAATATGAATGCATTAGCAGCAAAATGTATTTTTCATGCTGCCCAGAACATGCACAGGAAGATTTTTTTTAGGCAAAGCCTGCTGAACTACCGCAGAATCCAAAAGTGCTCACACTGTGGAAAAGAAAGCCGTCTTCCCTTGAAGACAGATATCGCATTTCACATTTCCAGATGTTGAGAGGAGTGTTGGGATACCCTGGAGTAAGACAGGACATTGAAAGTGGTTGTGTAAGTTGAGTTGATTCAGAGAGCAGGAGATAGAAAGAACAAAAAAACTTTTATGAAAACATCCTTTAAGGGATAGTACACCCAAAAATGTCTTTCCAAACCCGTAAGACCTCAAAATAAAGATATTTTTTTATTCTGAGAGCTCTTTGACCCTCCCATAGACAGCAAGGGTACTACCATGATCAAGGTCCAGAAAAGGTAGTAAGGACATCAGTAAAATAATCGTTGTGACATCAGTAGTTCAACAATAATTTTACGAAGCTACAAGAATACTTTTTGTGTGCAAAGGAAACAAAAATAACAACTTTGTTCAACAATTTTTCTCCTCCTCATTCAGTCTGCAGTGGCTTGCCTCAATTTTGGGGAGTATATTCTTGAAGCTTTGTACAATTACAGTTTGAATTACTGATGTTGCATGGACTATTTTACTGATGTGCTTACTATGTTCCTGGACCTTGATCGTGGTAGTACCCTTGCTGTCTATGGGAGGGTCTTGGAATGTATCAAAAAATTCTGAATTTGTGTTCTGAAGATAAACAAAGGTCTTACGGGTTTGGACGACTTGAGGATGAGTAATTAATGACCGAATTTACTTTTTTTTTGGGGGGGGGGGGGGGGGGGGGGACTATCCCTTTAAAGTAACCTATGTTGCAAAATTCATCATTGTTTTCTTTGCCCACTGAAAAATTCAATTCCTTCCCTTTGTTTTCAAGAAAACAACTTTTCTACAAATTGTTATGCGTAAAACTCAAATTCTCAAAAACTAAATTTTTCAGTTTACCTTTTGTCATATTAATTTTATTATTGAAGATAAAATTTATAAAACAATTTAAAGCAAAGGAACATCTAAGAATAATCTAAGATGATGCTTTTTCACGCCAAGGGCACTATGCAGAAACTGTAAAAAGGAAAGAGTCTCAACACTGTGTGATTGTATTATCTAAGATGGGGCTCACACTTTTTCTTTGAAAGAGTGTAAAGAGAGAGAGAGGGGTGAAGGGCACTCATCCTTGTACATGGAAGACTAAACAAACAGTCTCCCCTTCCAGAGAGGTCATGTGCTACACCTCAGGGCCCTCACATAAATGAATGTGCTCACTACACACACCAGCAGGAAGCCCCCCTCCACATGCTCCGGAAAACCCTGTAAAAGTCTACTGCTTCATTTAGCATTCACAGTACAGTTGGCAGACAGTATAGTTTCACAAATACAGCAACTTCTTTAATCCTCTGACCTCTCATTATCTTTCATATTTGACCGTAAGTTCCACGAAATTACTTAAAAAGCTATGTGTATTTTTCTAGATTTGTTTTATTCAGTTTGGTATCTAGAGAATGTATTCAGTGCATAACATAACATAACAACATTGTAACAATTTTACGCACACCCACAGAGTTCTCAAGTTTGGGGTCCATAAGTTTGTAAATATTTTTATTCATTAAGGACATACTAATTTGATTACACATGACAGTTAAGACTTTTACATTGTTACAAAATAAAATACAAATCTTACTATTCTTTAGTTTTTCTTTAACTCTGTATTCAAAAAAATTGTCACCATTTCCACAAAAATATTAAGCAGCACAAATGTTTTCTTTGGAAGCTGGTTTCTGTCGTGGGAAGAAAATAAGTAAATAAAGGCAATTCTGACTCTATTACTAATGATTCTTGTTTTATATCTGATAATTACAAAAATGTTCTTCTCATTCTAAGAATTTTTCTCAGAAATGCAAGTTATAATCTCACAATTCTGTGAAGAAAGGTCCCAATTGTTAAATATTCACACTGAATAGAAAAGTTGTGATATATAAACTAACACTTGCAAGAACAAATAATTCAAAACTGAGCAACTACCAGTTATATTTCTTACAAGTTATTTTAAATTGTAATAATATTTCACAATATTAATGTTTTACTGTATATTTATCAAATACATGTAGCCTTGGCGAGCCTGAGAGTCTTTCAAAAACATTACAGTCTTTTGAACAATACTGAATAGTTTCCATTGAAGAAAAGTTTTGGTCTGTTCTCAAAGCAAAACATTATTTAACCATCTGTTTATGTCTTCACAGATGAGGTCAGAGCTTTGCAACAGTGGTGATTGTGTGGAAAAGCTGCGTCCAGCTTTGAGGGGCTCAGGAGGGACCTCACGTTTGTCATTGCTTGAGTTCTCATCCATCACTCCGTCAAGTCCCAGGTCATAGAGGTTCCTCCCTCGTCTGGGTCATGATGAGGCTTCACTCTACTCTGGGCACTTGGCTCTTCACACTCCTAGTGATGCCAGTCTACTGCCAGAGTGGTGATGATGGAGAGTGGGGATCAGGTGACGTCTCTGGGACTGTGGTCACTGGCAACTCCTCCGCTCCAGTCTTTCATGCAGTCGGGGATGAGCCAGACAGGACCAGGCCAGTTTTTCAGAGCCTGTCAGAGACAGAAGGCGGCGACTGTTATGTCAACTTTCACACCAGCCAAGTCATGACAAGGCGGCTACGAGCTTTCAGAGAGGAAGTTGCTTATCTAAAGGCCATTCAGCATGGGAACCAGGCAGTGATGGAGAATCTGGTCCAGTATGTAGGAGCAGAGATGGGAGATCAACGCTACGAGGAGGTGATCCAAGAGAACATTGTTGGAACCAGAGAGGATCACGTGAGCTGTGAGAGTGTGGTGACAAAAGCAGCAGAGGAGTTGGAGAGTCAGCTGGAGGGAGACGCTCAAGCCACTTTGGCTGGTATTCAGAAGTGAGATGAGTTGAATCATAATAAGGCAGTCATATGCTCTCGTCTTCGAGGCAAAACTCCATGGTTTTTAACAATTTAAGATGCTTTAACAAACCTGCATGATAAAGAGGAGGGAGGAAAGTCTAACACGTGCAAAATATTTAGTATAAAATTGTACAATTTGCTGTTGACACATGAGAAATGATGATGGAAGATCATAGGTGAAAATGTCTATATTTTTTTAAGTACACTGGTATACTGTACATCCCAAATAAACAAATAAAACTACAGAATTGCATTAATTTGACCATAATTACAGTAAAAAAAAACATAATATTAGGAAATATTATTACAATTTAAAATAACTGTTTTCTATTTGAATATATTTTTAAATGAAATTTATTCCTGTAATGCAAAACTGAATTTTTATCGGTCATTACTCCAGTCTTCAGTGTCATGTGATCGTTCAGAAATCATTCTCATATGCTGAATTGCTTTATTATTAATGTTGACAATGTTGTGCTGCTTAAAATTTTTGTCAAAGCATTTTTTAGGATTCGTTGATGAACAGAAAATCTAAAATAATATAATTCATGTAAAATAGAATATATATATATACATATATATATATATACATATATATATATATACATATATATATATATATATATATATATATATATATATATATATATATATATATATATATATATATATATATATATATATATATAGATATATATCTATATATATAGATATATATCTATATATATAGATATATATCTATATATATATATATATATATATATATATAGATATATATATATATATATATATATATATATATATATAGATATATATATATATATATATATATATATATATACATATCTATATATATAGATATATCTATATATATATCTATCTATATATATATATATATATATATATATATATATATATATATATATATATATATATATATATATATATATATATATATATGTACAGTATGTATATGTAGTATAATTAGTTTAATTTATATAATTTATTTACTATATACATTTGTATATGTATTTTGTTTTTGTTTCCCAATATATAGAGAGTTCAGTTATAGACCTTAAAGGGATAGATCACCCAAAAATTAAAATTAACCCATACATTACTCACCCTCAAGGCATCCTATGTGTATATGACTTTCTTCTTTCAAACAAATCCAGTCTGAGTTATATAAAAAAAACTGTATTTGATCTTTCAATCTGTTTAATGCCACTAAACAGCTGTGTTGCATTGCATCAGTCCAAAAGAAGTGAAATAAAAAGCACCCATCCATTAAAAAAAAGTGTCTAACGTGGCTCCGGGGGGTGAACAATATCCTCCTGTAGCAAATCTTTGTGTTTTGTAAGAAAAATATCCATATTCAAAACATAATAATCACTTTAATGTAGCCTGCGCCAACAGTTGTACACAGAAGCAGCTCCAGACTGATGAGGTATGAGGTCAGCGCTGCGCATGCGCCGGTGAGTCTTGTGAAAACCAACATTTGTTACCAGGAGCAAAGGAAGCAAAGTTTCTTTACTTTAGCAAATGAAAACCAGTCTCCTCTTGGCTTATATAAAAATCCTCCAACATTCTTCTTTACAAATCCTCGTTTGGACTTCTAATTAGTGACCGTTGTTTTGTTTTGATCTCTACCCTGCAATTCCTTGTTCGTCACATCTGAGTGGCACATGAGCAAAGCTGACCTCATACATCAATCCCCCGGAATGCTTCCATTTACAACAGTGAGTACAAGCTAGATCAAAGTAATAATTATCTCTTAAATATGGTTGATTCTTTTTTTTAACAAAAACAAATTGATTCGCTACAGGAGGTCTTTGTTCACCCCCCCCCCCCCCCCCCCCCCCATGTGAGATGTGAGCCATGTGAGACACTTTTTTTGTTTTTTAATAGATGGGCACTTTTTATTTAACTTCTTTTGGACTGAAGCATGCAACACCCGCTGAGTGCCAGTAAACAGCTTGAAAGATCACAGACAATTTTTTTATATAATTCCGACTGGATTTGTCTGAAAGAAGAAAGATAAATTAATAAAAGTAAAATTCTAAAAGTAAATCCTAAACAAGAAATAAATGCTTATAAACACAGTGATGTAAAAAAAAGCTTGTAGCTCGTAGAGCCTCAGACTAACCACAATGACACGACTGATTCTGGTCTCTGGGTTTTCCATCACCAGTCTGGACAGTTGGAAGGAATGTGAATTTCAGCCCCTTTGAGGCCCCTACTTCAAGAAATACTATGCTGAGGCCCCTGTTCATTTCCTTCTTCTCCTCTCTCTTTCTCTCTCTCTCTATTTCTGATGTTGTGTCTACTTTATGTCTTTATCTAAGAATAAAAGAGGAGTCCCTTGCCTTTGAAGAAATGCTGCGTACCGCGACAGACATCGCCACTCGACTGGAGAGCTCCTCACGAACCCTGCATGTGGAGATGATCAAACAGCTGAGGAAGAACATGAGACAGCCACGCAAAACTAAATGATTCAGTGGGAAGCCCTCCAACCTGAAAAAAAAAAACTGATAAAAGTGATATACGGCATGTCACATCAATATTATCCACAATGTTTTAATAACAGTAAAACAACATTGTCCCCTTAAACAGTGGACCATTTGCATTTTTTTATATTTTATCTCACTTGCTTACTATGTTTTAAAAAGCACTATTGTCAGAGAATAGACTGAAATGCTATACTATATTTTTCTCTCTTGTACAATGTTCATTTATGAGCCATAATGAAAACATAATGGCTTTGTGTACAAGGAAATTGTAAAAATGATCTTGGCATTGAGGTGACTTCTTAAAAGAATATTCTCTTTCCAAGTACAGACAACCCTGTAGCTATGGTCTAGATGTCTTGGCGCTAGGGAGCAGATGGTGAAAAGACTGTATGAGGGTCTGGAAATCAGCAAGCATGAACTCTTATACGTTGGAGAGAGAGAGAGAAAGTTGGAAATGAAAAAAGAAAGAAAGAAAGAAGGAAAGAAAAACATGGCAGTGATGTCACCGAGACATAAAAACGTTACTTGGCAGCTTGAAGCCAGAATCTAAAAGAATGAGAAGAAAGAATCAGAAATCTTTGTGACTAAAGAATGTTATTTTAAAATATATTGTGATTACTCGGGTATGATTAAATATACTGTAAGTATAACTATTAAAATATAAGTGTATTACTCTTGTCAGTTGTGGTCACTTTTGCTATTTTTGAAGGGATTTATGTGTGCATGCTGGCAGCGTTCATGCATACAGATTGTGTGAAAGAATGAATTTCAGTGACAAACTAAATATAATACTGAGTGTTGAATATTTATTACTGTTGATGGGGGTTATAGTCATTCTTTAGGTGGCATTGCTGTATATGATTTTCACTAAAAGTATATATCAGGGTTTCCAATTTAAAAAATGTACAATTAGAGAAGGTATTTTTCCAAGCCATCCCTTTGCTAGAAATTGCTTGTTGAGAGTGTGAACTCTTTAAATTGATTAAAAATAAAAGCCCTACAAACGCCCCTTCAGCATTTATTCAGCAACCCTGACCTCTAGCGGAAATTAATTGCAATAACAAATCAATCACTTGATGCAATAATAAGATTGGCCCTGATTTGACAAGGACTGTGTCCATATGAGATCGGGAACGTATTCAATAAACGTGAATTAATTATGTTGTTTTTATTTGAAAAAGAAAATTCGTTCAGATTTGTTGAAAATAAACATCGGGCAATTTGGAATGTGGTCAAGCTCGTGAACTTGTGATGTGTTCGCTCCCTCCCTTTCTGTCTGACATGAAAGTGGGTAGGCGGACTGAGATAGAGATGCTCAGTCTGGAGTAAACCCTGGAAACAGCAGGAGCCAGGTCATGAGTGCATCTATACACTGTCTGGCACGAATGGAGTTACTCTGGGATATATCTAAAAATACTTCTTTTTTTGGATGCATATGGAGATAAATAGCCTAATACTTTTGCAGCACGGAATCTGATCTTCCGCTGAACAGGTGCGCAGAACTTAAACTCATCATCGTGCTTTTTCACGTAGAGAGAAATAAACTTAAGGGTTAAATAAATATGGATAAACACTGGATTTATGCTACTTAATTTGAAACATTTTTACGAAAAACCGATTTTTGCCAGCCCTTATAATACATGTGATAAAAAAAAAAAAAGACGAGAACCAGCAGAGGATGCAGAGTATGACACCACAACAGAAAACACAGAAGCCACTGAATTATACGGGAACTGTCGCGTGGAATGCAGATGAAAACATAGAAATGTAATGAAAGTAATCGGCTGTATGATGGAGCGCTTTCTTCAGAATCAGCGGTTCTTCCTGAGGATTTCACTTCTCTGCACTATCCTATGTGAGTCAAGTAAGTTCTGAATTTTTTATTTATTTATTTTTTTTTTACTTTTTTTTTTTTTATTTTTTACTTTTTTTCCACAAAAATTGCTTAAGAATAATCCAAACGTATTATATAATTGTAGCTATAAACTTATTTTGATTGCACATTTCCAAAAACCATGTCCACTTTTATGTGGTTAGCGGCTTTGATGCTAGTTTAACTTGAACCAGCTTTGGTCACCCTGAGCCAGAGCCTTAAAAATAAGACAACGTTTATTTGATTGTTTTACCTGTGTACTAGGCATTTCCAACGTGCATTGATTAATATGATCTGATTTGATTCATTGTCAATTAAGAATCTCCTTAAAATCTCAAAACATCCAGCTTAATCTGGTTTTCAACTGGTCACAATGAGAGACCAATTTATCTTAAACCAACAAACCACCATGAGCTGGTTTAAGATGCAAATGCTTTCACATATCCACAGTCAGAGATGTGTAAGCATTAGAATGGCACGCACGATTGCCAGTAAAATTAAGTGTCCTCTCCGCGGCCAAGCTGGCGCTTAAATCAAGGCAGATTTATTGCGCTTGCTCATCACTCTGCGTTTACGCTCGCACTCTCCACGAGCGCCGCTCGCTGTCAGCAGCCTCTGGACTCCTGATGAATGAATATCACTGCGGGCATCTGACGAGCTTGCAGGATGCACTTTACCGACGCTATTTGCATCGGATTTCCTTAAGGACATGCCGAGCCCTTGAAAGTTTCCAGAGTTTAACGGAGATACAAGAAGAAGAAGGTCGCCAGCCAATTTCAGGTCCGAGTCTTTGATCTAACAACCCACAAGTTTGTTTAGTGAAATCCGTCCACCTGCTCTGCTCCTCACAGACTGGAGAACAGATGCGCTGTTATCGCTGTTTGAGCGACTGCAGAACTGACGCAGACTTCACCGTTCCAAACTGGAGTTGAGAACGAGCCTCCGATGTTCTTTTACGTTACACACAAAAATTATCACGGTGATCACGGTTTAGTAGCCAATTGCAACTTGAGAAATATAACTGTAATTAATATGATTTAAAATGTAGACCTACACCTTTTAGTTATAGGATACATGTACCAAATTAAAGATTTTTAGAATAAAAATATAAAATAATATAAAACATAAAATGTAGGCTATATAAAATAATATTTTAAAGTCAAATTGTGGTGCAACAGTTATATTTACAGTATAAGTTCCCTGCACTCTGAATTAAATTACTGATGAAGACAATTAGACAGTCACCTTAAAAACTAAAATTAAAACATGTTAGCATTGTAAAATAAGGTTTATCAACCTTTAATCATTTTGTTTATTTTTAAAAAAAGATGAAAATACCAAGATAACACAGTTTACATTGTTTTAGTTAAAACTAAAACTCCACATTTGTGCCAAATAATTTTTAATTTTATGTTTTATTAAACATTTTATTAAGTGAAAAGTTTAATTAATAAATTAATAATAATAATAATAATAATTATTATTATTATTATTTATTGTGAAGAAATAGAAAACAAATTTTCTCTAATTAAACCATATTGCCTGTTGGTTAATGAACACTTTTTCCTTTATTCTCAGCTATACACACACACACACACACACACGCTCACTGGCAACTTTATTAGGTATACCTTGCTAGTACCGGGTCGGACCCCCTGTTGCCTTCTGATATGCCTCAGTTCTTTGTGGCATTGATTGAACAAGGTGTTAGAAACATTCTTTAGAAATTTTGGTCCATATTAACTTGATAGCATCACGCAGTTGCTGGAGATTTGTCGGCTGCACATCCTCGATGCAAATCTCTCGTTCCACCTCTTACCAAAGCTCTATTGGATTGAGATCTGGCGACTGTGGAGGCTGTTTGAGTAAAGTGAACTAATTTTCATGTTCAAGAAACTAGTCTGAGATTATTTGAGCTTTGTGACATGGTGCATTATCCTGCTGGAAGTAGCCATCAGAAGATGGGTACACTGTAGTCATAAAGACATGGAGAAGGTCAGCAACAATACTCAGGTAGACTGTGGTGTTTAAACCATTCTCTATTGGTACTAAGGGGCCCAAAGTGTGCCAAGAAAATATCACCCACACCATTACACCACCACCAGCAGCCTGAACCATTGAGACAAGGCAGGATGGATCCATGCTTTTCCATGATCCATGTTCTTTACACCAAATTCTGACCCTATCATCTGAAGGTCACAGCAGAAACTGAGACTCATCAGACCAGGCAACGTTTTTCCAATCTTCTAGTGTCCAATTTTGGTGAGCCTGTGTGAATTGTAGCCTCCGTTTTCTGTTCTTAGCTGACAGGAGCGGCACCCGCTGTGGTCTTCTGCTGCTGTAGCCCATCTACTTCAGAGTTCAACCTGTTGTGCATTCAGAGATGGTATTCTGCATACATTGGTTCTAATGAGTATTTATTTGAGTTACTGTTGCCTTTCTATCATCTCTAACCAGTCTGCCCATTCTCCTCTGACCTCTGACATCAACAAGGCATTTTCATCCACACAACTGCCGCTCACTGGATATTTTCTCTTTTTCAAGCCATTATCTGTAAACCCTAGAGATGGCTGTGCTCAAAAATCCCAGTAGACCAGCAGTTTTTGAAATACTCAGACCAGCCCGTCTGGCACCAACAACCATTCCATGTTCAAAGTCACTTAAAACCCCTTTCTTCTCCATTCTGATGCTCGGTTTGAACTTCACATCTAGATGCATAAATGCGTCTTCACCACATCTATATGCATAAATCCAATACCAAATTCCTAGCCTCAGAATAATAATAACTTCAAAATGCATCATGCTTTAAAAAGCAAGAAATGTGCCAGAGGTGAGAAAATATTTTCCTGACTGTAGTCGGTGCTGTGCTTGGCTTTCATACCATGTCCCACTGTACTAATGCCCTGTGGTGCAGACCCTAAATCTGATTTGATAATGACATGTTGTCACTTGCCCAGAGTGTGACTCATTGTGCCAGGATGACCCAAGGGAGATCAGTTCTCCACACAGCAAATGACTGCTCTCAGAGAGCAACTCCAGCCATGCTACAGCACTCAAATAGCAGGCCTGACACATACTATGTGCAAACACTGTCCTCAGGGTTCTGTGTTAATGCCTCCTCAGCTCAGAGATGAGACCGGAGTGGGCCATCTTAATGGTGTCTAGCCTCTGTCCTGCAAAGGTGTCAACCAGAGGTGCAGTGATTACAGAACATATCCTCTTGAAAAAAGAAGAGAATCAGTCATCATTCAGTTAGCCTCACTGGCCCACATATCATTAACATTTGTCGGCTTCACACATATCAGGTGTTTGAAGCAATGTTTTTGAAAGCATTTTTCCTCACTATATAGGTATGTCCAAATGAAAACTTAAATAGAAAACATATTATAAGTAGTATTCATTAAGATCAAAGTACTATATTCTTCATGTGGTTACTGCCTCATGATTTCAGACATACTACTCATTGAATCCATACTGTTTTTCATATACTACAGTATATGAAAAACAGTATGGCAAAAGAAAAGATGGCATAGGCCTGCTCTAACCCAAGCTCATGAACGTGCGTTTCAATGGGACAATTTTCTGTTTCTATTTGGCATACTATTTATATGCAAAAATGGACTTCGGCGTGCATATGATATGCAATAGGTAGGTTTAGGAGTGTGGGGTAGGTACGTATTTCATGTACGCCAGAAATGTGTATATAAACCCCAACAAAGTGCATATCATATGCATGCAAAAACTGCACACTATATGCATGTAAAACATGCGTATCATATGCACAGTCTCTGCATATGAATATCAGGTAAAATAAAATAAAATAAAATAAAATAAAACATGCAACTGATAGCATATGCATTTCCATGAGTTTGGGCTCACCAGTCAGTCAGTGAAAACAGGTCTAGATTTATTTATTTATTTATTTAATTTGGAAAATAAACTACTTTTAATAAAGACAAAATCTAAATTGACAATAATTAAAAAAAATATATAAAAAAAAATTTGATTTGATGGAATACTGTGTAATTTATTTATTTAATTTATCCACACATCTTTTTTTGTGCTCTTTAATTAAGTAAATAGACTGGCGTTCTGAATTACTCATAATATTTTTTAGTTGTTCACTGTTTGTGACAAACTTTCAGCTTTTTTTTTTTTTTTGTAATGGGAAATAAAAGTAAGAGTTATAGGCCTATGTTTTCAGTGAGTGTGATATTTCAAATTCAGCGATTTTTGGAAACATAACACTCTGCTCACGTGATATTGCTGAAGTTTAATTGTGTGGAATAGTTTTGCCTGGAAACATTTTTGAGCCATTACAATCAACAAATGAGAAGTGATGAAGTGATGATGCGTGTAATTATATATGATTAAAGAAATGAATGGAAGTTAATCCCCTGATGAAGTGCTTTAATACTATATGTTTTAGTTATTTAATATGCAAATAGTGTGGTCAGGAAGCCCTAGATAAATTAATAGGCTCTCCTTCCCATTAGTTCATTGAAGTATTTAATCTCTACCTCTGTAAATTCACACACTTGTTCAATAATTTGTCATGCTACACTCAAATCTATAAAAAACTTTCTAAATAAGCTGAGCTTGCGAAACTGCTTCTCTAGCAATCTGAATGTTTGGCACTTCAGCAATGAACCAAGCTCACTATAAGATGATGTAATGTACTTTATGACTGCAATTTAAAAGCACAATAGAACAACAATGTAATTTGCCTCCACTTTCTCATTATCATATATTTTATTGTGAAAGGAGCTTTATAGAAGTCGAAATAGACTGTATATATATATACTTTTCTTATTTTATATATATATATATTTATATATATATATATATATATATATATATATATGTGTGTGTGTGTGTGTGTGTGTGTGTGTGTGTGTGTGTGTGTGTGTTTTATTTTCTTTTGAAACATTTGATCAAATCTAGTACTAGTAGTATTAGCAGTTCGAATGTAATGTCTTCTTTTCCACTTGCAGTCTCTTGTTGTGAGAAGACTCATTCACACGCTGAAGATGAACTCTTCAAAAAGCTCTTTGATGGCTACAACAAGTGGTCAAGGCCTGTACCAAACACCTCTGATGTTGTCATTGTCAAGTTCGGTTTATCTATTGCCCAGCTGATTGATGTGGTAAGTTAAATGAACTATTTTCGATTTAAATATAGCTTAAGATGTAATATATTCCTGTGATGGCAAAGCTAAGTTTTCAGCATCATTATTCCAATATACAGTGTGTCACATTATCCTTCAGAAATCATTCTAATATGCTGATTTGCTCAATAAACATTTATTATTATTATTATTATTATTATTATAAATGTTGAAAATAGTTGTGCTGCTTAATATTTTTTGTGGCAATATCCTTAAATAATTTATTTTAAAATCTTGCTAACCACAAACCTTTGAATAGTAGTAAACATATTACAGTTTTTTATGCTCTTATTGTTATTGCTGTTATAAAACTAATACCTTGTCAGATTGCAAAAAAAAAAAAATGAACCTAAACCTCACATGCATCCAGAGTCTGTTTTGGCCCAAGGATATCTAAAGCTTAGTATTCTTACAATAACAATAAATAACAAATGCTAATTATAATTTTTACAATTTTGTTTACAGATATGGTGAAATATTCATTTCACAAGGCAGTAACGTCAACCTCCTACTGTATATTGCCATATTAAGAGCCCTAAAACCTTAGAATATTGATTCATTTAGGTTCATGCTCCTTTAAGGCTCCAAGTCCATCGGAAGATTAAAATGATAAGGTGTTTGTGATCTTTCTGAACCAAAAGCTTTCTGCTGGAGCAAACCCAGCATTCTGACTCATCTAATACTCACTGTCCTTCCTTCCTTTTCTCCTCCACAGGACGAGAAGAATCAGATGATGACAACAAATGTCTGGCTAAAGCAGGTATGTGCAGCAGGAAAGTTCATATGTGGAATGGAGAATTTGTTTTATGATCTGGCACCATAAATTAGAACAAAGTTGGCTAAATAGTAAAATGATTTAATGATAACAATCAAAATAAAATTGTCAAGTAAGTATTATGGTGGCAGTCATTTTGCAAAGATTTAGTTTTTAATTTTCTGAACATTTGTGGCCTCTCGCTCAGGAGTGGAATGACTATAAACTACGCTGGAAGCCGTCAGACTACGACAATGTGACTTCTATCAGGGTTCCGTCAGAACTAATCTGGGTCCCGGATATAGTTTTGTACAACAAGTGAGTAACAATTTATCTGAGCTAAGAACACTCATAAATCTCCACAAGTTAAATGCAATGAAATCAAGCCAGAGCGTAAGATGTTAACTGTGTAGTGCTGTGTAGACTGTTTTAAATGCCGAGTTGGTTCTCAGAAGCGCACAAGCATGACATGATCTATAACGTGTACTGTATGCAATTAGCCTGACTACGTCAGACTTCATACTTCCACTCAATTTCATTTCAGCGAAGTAGTAGAGTTTGGTATTACCAGGCTAGTATGCAATACCATGCCATTGGAATGCACTGAAATGAACTGAAATGAACTCACACACTTCTTTAGACTGACACCCACTGTTTGAATGTGGTGCTACACCAGCCTAGATACCAAGAACTCTAAAAAAGGCAGTTCATACACTGTTTAACTGCCGAATCATTATTAAAACAAATATGTCCTGTCTGAAAGACTTAAAATATCCAAGAAACTCCATGTAGAAGGCATCATTTAATGATGATGACAGCTTATAAATAATTAACCACTTATCGATATTATCTACCACTCACTCATACATTTATTTGTTAATTTGTTTATTTATTATTTTTTTTAATACTTCATTTATCCATTTACTTATCTTAAATGTACAGTATGTCATATTACTAAAATAACCCAATAATCAAAAACCTACAACCAAACTGTGTGCATGTGTAAAATGGTTTGGAAAGTAATAATAAGAATAATAGTTTGTTTATTTGGTTAGTTTTATTTTTTATAGGTAGGGTGTGGGTGATATACCAGTAGACATGTATAGACATATTTAGATTTTGGACTGTCATCTCTATGGTGGTTACACCTTCACATGACGTTGCTGTGCTATGTAAAATGTATCATTTGAATTTGCTTTTAAGTATTTAAAAACACTTTTATGTGTCAGAAGCCGTCTTTGCAAGTATCCTCCTAAACACAGTTATTCAGGTCTTAAGCGAAAGCAAACAGCTGAGAAAGAAAACACTTGTGTAACAGTATATTGGATTCGGGCAGCTCTGAAAGTGACAGCAGTCTAATATTCATGCTGTCTGTCATTCATGTGAATCAAACAGAAATGAGAAAAATCTCACTGCTTTGGACTAAATTACTTTTGTATCCATAATAAGAAGAAATATATTACACAATAAAGAATATGCAGTGTTTTTATTCGATTACGTTATTCAATGTATGTAGCATATTATGTATTTGATCTAACGTAGTACCCCCCCCCCCATAGCTTTTAAATAGTTTCTTGTTCTTATGCATAATGTCATGCATAATTTCTATTGTATATAATTTTCATATAATTACTTTATTTTAAGCAAAAATAACTAAATTTTTTGTGATATATATTTTTAGCGTGATATAAAATTACTCATATTGTGATATGAGATTTTTATCATATCGTCAACTCCTAAGGCTTCGTTAATATGTTTATTTATCTTGTGTACATAAAATTTTATATTAGGGGAAGTTGTGGCCTAGTGGTTAGACATTATGACTCCTATCCCTAAGGTTGTGGGTTTGAGTCTCGGGCCGGCAATTCCACAACTTAAGTGCCCTTGAGCAAGGCACCGAACCCCAAAACTGCTCCCCAGGCGCCGCAGGATTAATGGCTGCCCACTGCTCTGGGTGTGTGTTCACAGGGTGTTGTGTTCACTAGTCTGTGTGTGTACACTTTGGATGGGTTAAATGCAGAGCACTAATTCTGAGTATGGGTCACCATACTTGACTGTATGTCACTTTCACTGTAACAGCAAACATGCAAGTTTTATTTGCTTTGAAGCAAATATTAAAATGTGTGAAAATGTATTTTGCTGAATTGTATGATGCATGAAACCATTTCACTGCTTTTCCTCTAGTAAAGTGACATCTGATCAAATTAATGTTGTTGTCCCCTTCAGTGCAGATGGGGAGTTTGCGGTGACCCACATGACCAAAGCCCACCTCTTCCACACAGGTAAAGTGCTCTGGGTTCCACCTGCCATCTACAAGAGCTCATGCAGCATAGATGTCACCTTCTTCCCCTTTGACCAGCAGAACTGCAAGATGAAATTCGGTTCGTGGACTTACGACAAAGCCAAGATTGACTTAGAGCGCATCGAGAACACGGTCGACCTGAAAGATTACTGGGAGAGCGGCGAGTGGGCCATCATCAATGCTGTCGGCACCTACAACACCAAGAAGTACGACTGCTGCCATGAGATCTACCCAGACATCACCTACTTCTTCATAATCCGCCGTCTGCCGCTCTTCTACACCATAAACCTCATCATCCCCTGCCTGCTCATCTCCTGCCTGACCGTGCTGGTCTTTTACCTCCCGTCAGATTGTGGTGAGAAGATCACGCTGTGTATCTCGGTCCTCCTCTCGCTCACCGTCTTCCTGCTGCTCATCACAGAAATCATCCCCTCTACCTCGCTCGTGATCCCGCTCATTGGCGAATACCTTCTCTTCACTATGATCTTCGTCACCTTGTCCATCGTCATCACCGTCTTCGTGCTTAACGTCCACCACCGCTCGCCCAGCACTCATAAGATGCCCCACTGGGTTCACTCAGTCTTCTTGGATTTGATCCCACGGTGCTTGTTTATGCGTAGACCTGCACCGGACAGCCGTCGCAGGCAGAAACTCCTCCTCCTGCAGCGGCAGGGACAAGGAATGACATCACGGGTTCTTGGACCGGCAAACGCAACCCTCAGTACAGCAACTAGCTGGTTCAGAGGAGAGGATGAGTCCCGCAGACGCTTCTGTTATAAGGATTTAGAACTGGGAACGCTGTCCTCGGCGATCTCGCTTTCACTCCAGACCCCTTCGCCCTGCCCTCTCATCTCGACTCCACCTCCTCTACAGAAATTTGGCCCCTCCTCAAGACTGGAGTTGGGCCTGGCTTCCAGGCAGCTTGGTGGAAGAGTTAATGTCACAAAGCGGCCTGAAAACATGATGCCAGACACCCCAGGGTTCCCTCTGTCCCCCAGTGTCCTGCAAGCTCTGGAGGGGGTTCACTACATAGCAGACCACCTGAGAGCAGAAGATGCTGACTTCAGTGTGAGTTTCTTTTGATTAATTTTACACTACTATTCCAAAAGTTTAGTGTAATTTAAACTAAGCACACAGCATTTATTTGCATAGCATTTATTAGCGATAAGCACACAGCATTTATTTGATTTAAACGCAGTGAAAACTGCAATTTTCTCAAATAAATTCCCATTTAAAATATATTTCTATTTTAATATATTTTAAAATGTCATTTATTCCAGTGATGGCGAAATTCAATTTAAAGCATTGATCCAGTCTTCAGTGTCACATGATTCTTCAGAAATCATTCTTATATGCTCATCTTATGCTCAAGAAACACGTTTATTATCAAAGCTGAAAACAATTGTGCAGCTTAATATTTTTTTGTGGAAAATGATATTTCAGGAATCTTTGATGAATATAAGCTATTTGAAATAGAAATATTTTGTAACATTCTAAATGTACTTACTGACATTAAGTAACTGACATGAATTTAATTACTTTAAAAAAGAAAAACATACTGACTCCAAGCTTTTAAATAATATGATATACAATTTTAATTTAAATAATTGTATATTTAATATTTTTAGATTAATATTTGATTTAGATCTATCAAATTGCCTGTTCGAACAATTTTAAACCTTTGAGCAATGATTTTTCAAGCCAATGACAAAGTCTATGACAAACTTTTCTTAAAAACTAAGAAGAGTGCCACAAATTAAAGAAGTTTTTCAATGACAATTACGCTTGTATTTGAATGTATAACCATAGATATTATTGTGAAAATTAAAAGTGCCAACTGGAAAAGAGACACAGTGACTTCTGTAACTAACTGCACACTAAAGAGATGGAGACAAAATGGTTTGTGGGTATATATATTGGAATCCGTCTTGGTACCACCCTTCAGATATGGCTTAAACGGATAGTTTAAGGATAACTTTACTCTTTCTAGTTACATGTTGTTTTATAATCCACTCGATTCTCTTATCTCTTCACACAGGTAAAAGAGGACTGGAAGTATGTTGCTATGGTAATAGACAGAATCTTCCTATGGATGTTCATCATAGTTTGTTTGCTGGGCACAATCGGACTCTTTCTCCCGCCCTGGCTTGCAGGCATGATCTAGAAAACACACTAGTGAGTATTTTATATGAACAATAAGGACTTCTGATGTTTAGGCTTCCACAGGAAGAACCAGCATGGGGACACAACGACCCTTCCAGCAGGGAATATCAGGCATGAGATCGCGTGCTGAGATTTCCCCTGCATGGGGTCAGATGCATGTTTGACATCAGGAATGTGGCATCAAATACAGTACCTGACATTTGCTTTGGTCAGATATTGAGAGGAAAGCCACAAATTAAAGAAGCTTGTCTATGAAAACGCTTGTATTTGAATGTATAACCTTAAATAGTATTGTAAAAAAGAAACGTGCCAACTGGAAATTACTACACAGATTTAATTGAGTACACAAATAAAAGCACTGAGGTTGCGATTTCTCATGTCTTGTTACTCTTCATATCAAAGAGTGCACACTAAAGAGATGAGACAAAGTGGTTTGTGGGTATATATGTGTGTGTCGAGTCTGTCTTGGTACCAACCTCCTGATATAATTTATATGATATCATATAATTAAGAGGGATATTTTAACAAAAATAAAAATTAAACAAATTCTGTCATTTACAATACCGTACTTGTGTCTTTAAAGAATGTCTGTCTTCTGTAAAACATGAACAATATATTTTCAGATTTTATTTAATTTTTTTCATACAGTAGAAGTCACCAAAACCAATGTCTTTCAAAACCTCTTTTATGTCCCAAATAATAAAATAGATTTCATACAGGAATGTAATTGCATGAGGGAGACTAAATGATGACAGAATATTCATTTTGGAGGAAGTTTTCCCTTTAATAAAGACTTATATCTTATGTCTCTCTTGTTCTGCGGTGTATTTGGAAGTTTACAAGTGTCAACAACTTTTATTGTTGTTTGCAAGCAAAAAAAAAAAGCATATCTGTGCTTTATGTGAATCCCTTACATTGCTTTGGTCGATATAAACACATTTAATAAGATGAGATGTCCAGATGAATGTTATTACCATTTGTACAAGACTTTTCTCAAAAGAAAATCTAGAATCAAAGTAAACAAAAATGCTTTGGGGGCATTCCAGAAAGTAGGTTAAGTATAGTTAATGGATAAGTACATGCATAACCTTAACTTTACGTTCCAAAACTAGGTAGCTTTCAGGTTAAGTAGCTAGTTACTGTATAACAACAAATTCTCTGAACATAATCTTCTGTGGAGCTTATAATATAATATTTTAATTACAGAGGTATTCAGCACTTAGGTTCACTATTGATGAGGCTCCAGTGATAAAAAAAAGAACTATTAAAACATAAATCAACGTTTATTTTATTTTACTCAAATGTATTCCCATCACACACAATGTGAATATGCATTCAACATGTTTTTTTTTCTACAGAACATTTTTACAATGTATTTTTATTATAAAAATACCAAACATTACAACAAATGCTGAAGGAAACGGCAAGCACAATTTAGTTTTTGTTCATTGAATCTTACATACACCAATGTTTGTATTTTTATTTTTCACAGAATTAGAAATGCTGACTAAATATTAAAAGATAGATGCATTTTTGTAACATATTTCTTTGGGTTAATCAACTAGTTCTGGGTATATGTGACCGTAAGTTAACACTGGTTTCTGGAATACCCCTCTGGCTTGCCTGGTTTTCCCAATCATAAATGTTTACATGAAACACTTAACATGACAGCAGTACAACAGTTGCCTGAATTTCTATTGGCTGTTTCATGTACCACTCTAGTGTTGTTTTTGCCCTATTACTGCACTGCAGTCTTATACAGATGAATCAGTCTGTTTTGTACTCAAGCTGTGAGTCAGCATGTCTCAAGCTGCTCTTCTAGTCTGTCTGTGAATTTGGGTCCTCAGGTCTGGGTTTGGCCAAGTTTGAGCGCACTCGGGCCTGGTCTACAGCATCTAACAGGTTCTTGGCATCCATGGCCAAAGTGTGGGCCGCTGCCAGCATCTGTTTCTTGCACTCTTCCTTCAGAGAGGTGATGGCATTCTGCTGGGCCAGACGCATCTTACTGATGAGCTCAGCCAAGTCCTTATTCAACAACTTCTGAGTGCCTTCGATCTGACAGAAACATTTATACTCTTATTAAAATCTCAGTTGGAATGGAGAAGATTAAACTCACTTTTAACAGCACATTTCACTGCATTGCTTTGAACCAAGTATTTAAAGTTTTACAAAAACTCCCAGACATGATATGAAATCAGATTCCAGAAACGGTTTCAAACAGTACAAATACTACCTCTGTTTTACAGGAAACGTGCAGAGTTGGTAGTACATCATCCACGCTGTTGATCAGATTTCTTAACGACAGTCCAACAGCCTGTAGACAAAAACATTAAAATGACTATTAATGGAAATGTTCATCAAAAGCGGCATCAGATTTAAATCAATGCTTTTGTTTTGCCACCTTGACTGGAGAAATGTAATCAGTAGACGGCAGTGTGTTGATGTCGTTTTTCAGCTGCACTACCACTTTCACTACATCCATGACACATTGGTACACACTGTCCTCTGAGCGGTCCAGCTCGGCTGTAGGTGTAGGCTGAAGGCACATGAAACTGAATTATGTTTCCTATCATTGTTCCATGAAAGTAGAGCCAAATATTTGATATGTACACCCTGCATACAATTTATGCATGTTAAACTTGTCCTTACCTGCACTGTAGTTCTGGGTGGTTTTGAAGGAGGTAGACGGAGCTCAGCTTTAAGTGACACAGGATACAGTCAGTATAGCAGGAAAGGTTAATATGACACTAGAATAATGGTTATTTTTTAATAAAATGCGATTAATTCTTTAAAATGTTTTCTAATGATCACCTGTAGAATGCAGAAGACTTACCATAACTAATTGGCGGTTCAGGTGTCTGATAATAAATAAATAAAATAATTATTGGGGTTGTGTATGACCAGTACATTTTACAATTTAAAAAAAAATACATTCGATTTATAAAATGAAAATGTTACTGATGAAATGTATGTAATAAAAATACAAACCTCAATAGTTGTGTCTTCATGAACCTTTGGGTCCTGAGAAAGGACAGCAAGCTTGCAATGTATATTATAACAAATATTAAAGGCATACATAAGAGATTGGTAAATAATCTTTCCTTCTTACCAGAAGCTTCTCCTCCTTCTTTAACCATTTTGTGTCCTCCTCCATCTGTTCTTTCTGCATCATCAAAGTATCCTGCATACGCTCCTTCTCTTCCTGCCACAGCTGCTGAGCATCTTCCTTACTGGTCGGCCTGAAACTAAACTCACCCTCCTACCCCATGCACACACAGAAAATAGATAGCTTCTAATAAAATATTATTAATTATTAAAACAGTAAAAAGATGAATGTGAAAGCCAAATATTTTATGATAAAAAAAAAATGAAATAATGAAAATGCATAAAAAAATACATTAACAGTGAAAGCAGAACATTTGATAACAGGCCTAATTGTACCCCAAGACTGCGGCGACGGGGTGGGGATGTGGTCACGGAGAGGATGTTAGTTGAGTCAACAGGTGACTGGTAATCACACGGGCTGGCCAGGTCTGGTGAACTGGCACATAATGCCTCATTAAGCTGGTGAAAATCAAAGCAGAACATATCCAATTAATACTTAAACATACATACCGTATTTTCCGGACTATAAGTCGCACTTTTATTAATAGTTTGGCTGGTCCTGCAACTTATAGTCAGGTGCGACTTATTTATCAAAATTAATTTGACATGAACCAAGAGAAATGAACCAAGAGAAAACATTACCATCTACAGCCACGAGAGGGCGCCCTCTCACTGCTGTAGACGGTAATGTTTTCTCTTGTTTCTAAATAAATGTGACTTATAGTCCAGTGCGACTTATATTTGTTTTTTTCCTCATCATCACGTATTTTTGGACTGATGCGACTTATACTCAGGTGCGACTAAAAGTCCGAAAAATACAGTAATACTTAATGAATAAACATATACCTAAAACATAATGACTTGAATTAGTTATTACGTATATTCATATTTATTCAATTCTATTTAGAAAACATATTTATAAATGAATATACAATTAAATATCAGTATTCAAGGATTCTATATTTACAAAAACAATGTAGTGCTTAGTGTCTTGATATTTCAACAAAATGAACATGACCTAACCTGAAGATGTAGCCCGACACCAAGGGTATTTCCGAAGCGGCTAGTATTGACTCTGGAAGGCTGGAGGTGTAAACAAAACACACTGACCGTTAGGCCGAATGTGCTGCTGTAACTGAGTGAAAGAGCAAACAAACAGCATATGAAAGCTGACAGCTACTTTTGGTGGAGGTTCACTAATGGTAAGCTTGGGCTCCAGGATCCGGGTGCTACGGGCTTTGTCTCTCTCTCTCTCCACCTCTAACTCCTTCTCCATTTGGTGGACATCACTGTTAAAAACAACGTGTTGGTTCAAATTAATCATTTTGACCAAATAAATAACATTTCAGTCACTTCAATCCTCTCATTAGTAAAAAAAAAGATTCAATATTAAAAACATTGATTGCACCACTGTGTTACTTTTACCTCAGGATCATCAAATGACGGCAGGTAATTTTAGGCTTTTTTTATGAATGCACAAGATACAGAGCTATATTATTATAGGGCATGAAGGGAGAAACCTGATGTTGCAGGCTAGCTCGGTGAAGGTGGGTCTCTCGCGGGGGTCGTAGCTCCAGCAGCGGGTCATGAGAGAGTACAGGGCAGGAGGGCACTGCTCAGGTTTGGGCAGCCTGTTGCCCTGTTCCAGCTGGTTAATCACATCACGGTTGTCCAGCCAGTGGAACGGCTGTTTACCTCGGCTCATAATCTCCCACACGCACACAGCTGGACGAGAGCAACACGAGAGGATAAAATGGAAGTGAGGGGGAAATCACATGGAAGGTTCGATAGACTTTTGTGCATTTTACAACTCTGGTGTTTAGGAATATCATAATATCCCATAAAGATAAGTAAATGTTAAAAGGATAGTTCACCCAAAGATGAAAATTCTCATCATGTACTCGCTTTCAGGTCATTTCAAACTTGTTTGCATTTCTTTCTTTTTTTCTGAGGAACACAAAAGATCAAAGAGTTTCCCACTGACTTCCATTTTATTTCTTATGTCTATCTATCCCATTCTTCAAAATATCTTTCCACAGAAGAAAGAAAGTCATACGGGTTTGGAATGACATGAGGGTGAATAATAATTCAGTTGCTCTTTTCTGAAAAAAAAAGAAAGGCTAAAGCTTAAGTAACTGTGTTGGGATCATCTGTCCATGGTTTTCTCCTTGCTTCAGTACTGATGGTGCATCTGGAGGAGCAGCACTCTTATGTGAAGCCATCAATCAGAGAAACTGAGTCAAAGCAGCTGAGCTCCAGAAACAGAGGGCTCTCTGTCTGTCTAGTCCTGTTATTTAACCAGTGTTTTAGTGAGGGGCTTCAGAAATAAAGTCTCAAGCCCAGTATTAAGAATAATATTAACTGAAAGCAAATATAAATTGCAGTACAGAAGCTTTTACAGTTGTGTTATATATCAACAGAATTCTTGCACCAAGAAATTAGATTAAAATGAATTGGCAAATTGTGAAAAGTTGTGATGGAAATTAAAGTCAGTTATTGTAACACAATTTGTATAAATTAAGTTTAATAGTGGCCCTGGAGCACTGAATAATGTTTGTAAGCACAGTACGGTTAAGCATGCCAAAACTGGATATTGGATTCATAAAAATGAATTATGTGCCCTGTGAGAATTTTACGATGACTGATAAAGAGCCATGAAGGCAATTTTAGAAATACTGGTTTCTGAACACCTTTTCTGTCTTATATATATATATATATATATATATATATATATATATATATATATATGTGAATATTAATTAATCAAACAAGCGAGTGTCCGGCTAAATGAATGTAACAGTTTCATTGTTTGGTACAATAGACATGTCGACATGTCAACTTTCTTCTATTCACTCACCGAACATCCACACATCACTGGCTGCAGTGAAGCGTCTGAAGTTAATAGATTCAGGAGCCATCCATTTGATCGGTAAACGAGTCACAGATGCTGCAGACATAATGCAAGGTAATGAGAAATTGCTTGTTAAACGGAATATAAAAAAACCCTACAAAGAATATTTTAGAAGATTTTATAACGTAACAGAGGAGTTAAATGATTATAGTTGCAACAGAGAATGGAATGATGAAGCATAAAATGATTAAACAATTCATAACTTTAATGAGTTTTAAAACAGCTGAGGTAACCTTTGTAATATTCTTCTTCCTCTATGTATCTGGAAAGGCCAAAGTCACCCAGCTTCACCGACTCAGGTGTGGCAACAAGCACATTTCGTACAGCTATGTCTCTGTCAAGCAGATCACACCAACACACAACAAATGACAAATGAAAATGAAAATAAAAAACAATGAAAATATCCATTCATTATACCACTAGTGAAAATGATTCTGTTTTGTAGCTTTGTCCATAATAAATCATATTATCAGCATAAGAAAGTGAGTGAAAAGATGGTTCATTTTACATCATAATCTGAAAAAATCATAAAAACCTCATGGTCTCAGACATTTACGCCCACTGTAAGGACGTACTGTAGACAATTTCAGTGATTTCCAAGAATGCTTTGTTAAAAATTCAAAAACATTACTATACATACACAAACCATTATAACATATGAGGTCGGTAAGATTTTATTTATTAACAAATTACTATTTTTATTCTAAATAAATTTTTTATGTTACAAAATGTCAATGTAATGCTGTTCTTTAGAACTTTCTGTTCAAAGAATCCTTCAAAAATGTATCAGTGTCTCCACAAATATATTAAGCATCACAACTGCTTTCAACATTATAATAATAAGAAATGTTTCAGGAGCAGCAAATTAGCACATTAGAATGAGTTCTGAAGGATCATGTGATACTGAAGACTGGAGTAATGATGCTGATAATTCAGCTTTGCCATAATTGCATTTGAAAATATATTACAATACAAAACAGTTATTTCAATTGTAATAATATTTCACTATCAAATAAACAGCCTTGGTGTACATGTACTGTACCAATCCCAAACTTTTGAATTGTAGTATACACCAGATAATGAATAATATAAAAAATTGAAGTGCATGTCTCACCTGTGGACCATGTTCATTCCCTGCAGGTAAACAAGAGCTTTGCAGATCTGTAGGCTGAAGAGTACCAGAGTTACGCTGGTCAAACTCGGCTGATTTTTTGTCAAGTACTTCCCCAGCTGTAAAAACAAAACAAGTATTTTTTTGTATTAGCACAGCAAAAAAATAAAAAATAAAAAAAATTAACTGACTGCTCAGGCCAGTTATTCTGTACTTGACAAGACGCAGGGTTGTTGATTCATTCAGTACTGAACTTCCTGTGAGTTTGTAAACAGTTTATGACAGTTTTACAGATCCTGTAAATGTTAATAGAGCCATATCTATGGCATTCTCTTAATTGAGTTGGCTATATCAATCACAGCGGTTCTGGCCATTTGAATTACGCTATGGATTGAAAGGGAATTTTATAGATTTAATCTAAAAGTTATGTAAACCCCTCTATCTCATATAATATATTACCACCCTCCCCAAAATAATCACTCATAGTGACAACATTATTGGTCCTGTAATTTTGCAAAAGACGTGTTTTGGCATATAATACAAATAAGAGTGATAACATCCAGCATCTGGGCTGTTGTTTACCTCCCCGTGCTGACACAGCTCCATGACAATCCACACAGGGTCTTCCTCAATCACCCCAATCAGTCGCACTATGTGTGGATGGTCCAGGTTCTTCATGATGACTGAATTCAGATAAAAGATCAAAAACAGTTACTCATTATTATATTTGTATATTTTATTGTTTATTTTTGCTACATTTCAAATGTCTAACATACTGTAGATTGTTTCAAAACCGGTGACCCAGATTTTCTTAAAATATAAAAACTCAACATAAAAAAAGGTTTTAAATAAAGCTTCCAAATTAATTATGTGAAAACTATTTATTAGTATATTATTGCATCGTTTTTATGACTTTCTGCTACTGTGTCATTTACACAACAGCAAACAATTTTTCAGGTTTTACAAAAATTAATTCACAGAGACAACAGCAGTGGATCTCAGTCTTTTGAACCAACTGTCCACAACTATGTTTAATCCCATGACTTTAACCGTTGATTATTTATGAGTGTCATTTATTTGATAAGGATAAAAAATATAAAGTTTTTCTCACAATTTCTAAACACAATAAAATATATTAGCTGCACCTAGAACATCTAAAAAAAATGTATATTCTTTATAAAAATGACCATGGTGTTTTCAGATTTTATTCATTCATTTTTTCAAGTAGCCATCAACCTTTTAAATTTAGGCTTCCTCATATATCATATAATATAATGCTGTGTGAATCTTGATTTTCTGTGTGCGTAATTTCTAATCAAGCTGTAATTTTGTCAAATTATGCAATCATATTTATTTTGTTTATGTAAAATACACAAAATTGTATCTATAATTTTAGCCTTAGCAAGTGAAAGAAGTCCAAGAATACTGAAAATTTTATTTCCACCACAGAATGTTATTAAACCCAATACTTCATTTGAGATATGCTAGAAAAAAAAAGAAAAATTGACAGTTTGGTAAAAAAAAAAAAAAAAGACTCTCTGGTGATTGATGAGTATACACACACATTGTATAAAAAAAAAAATAATATGTTGTGATGATTTATAATCTAAAAGTCCACAATTCCAAAAGTGGCCATCGTTAAAGAAACATGGCTTTCAAAGGCTATAAAAACTACCCAGAAGTTTCATTTACATACCAGCTTCACCCATGAACTTCTCTCTGACATCAGGCGCACATTCCTTACAGGTCTTCACCGCAACACTAACCTTCTCCCCATTCTAACCAAGACAATTAAAAATAATCTATTAAAAAATGAAACTAATCATACTGTATTAGCTAAGTCACCAATGATGAGATTTGCTAATGTTATTGGAAGACATCCAACACTATTACGCTAAATCCATAATCCAGATCTGACCTGCAAAAACATTTTAGTTCTCACTAGTTCTTCTTGCCTTTTTCTGGTAAACTCCTTCATGAACCTCCCCAAAGAAGCCTTCACCCAGCATACGTTTCAGGATAATATCTTTTCTGGAAAGTCCAACCTTTGCTATTGTGAAACACATGAAGAGCACATCAGTACAAGCAATAATGAATAAGTGCATGATTTACTGAAACTGAACAATTCCCATACACACCAGGTGGTGGCGGCTTTTCATCTGGGATCTCACAGTATATATCAGAGTCTGAAAGATAGATTTGAAGTAATCACATTATCGTGAACTTGTTATCATAATACAGCAAATATCAAGCTGAGTGTCTGGATTGTAACTAAACTAAAGGAGAATCTGATACTCACTGCTGTATCTGAAGCTTTCTGTCTTCTTCCTAACAGCAGGAAAGAGCGAACAACAATAAGGACAGTGAAATAAAGCACAAATCCATTTCACGTTGTGAATTATTCCATAAGAGATCACTTTAGAGTTATAGCAATTAATATTCATTCTGTGTTGTAGTCCTGAGGAGAAGAAAACAGATATAGAGGAATGTTGATGTACTCACCCAGAGGGAATTTCAGGAAGAGAGTTGCGCAACTGTACACCTAAGACAGCAAAGATAAATCTCAGTTTGCAATAAAGAGAAATATGGCAATCCCCAAACCCACATGAATCACAAAAGACATGATTCAAAATGCACAACATTCAGAGGGGAGCTGCCATCAACTCTCAGCATTTCAGTAAAGGTCTAGTCATTTATCTCAGACTTCTTCCAGACGGCAAGAATTTAGAAAAGAAATAATGATCAATTCCCTGGAAGTAGTCCGCACAAGCTCCAACTCTTTTAAATGACTCTTTGTAAAATGACTATTGACATTCGCAGACATACATTAATTGAGGCTTACCTTTAGGAGATTTGCTCTTATTTGGACCAACTATCAAAGATGAGTCTGTGTGGTTAAGCAACCGACAGTAGCCATCGATCAGATCAGCCATGTTCTCCGCAATGGCCAAAGAAGCCACACTGATGGAAAGGGGCTAGGGATGGGAAAAAAGGCTTATGGTTAGTTTACCACAAGAGTGTCACTGTGCATATGAAGTTTAACAACCTAATACTGAAGTGAGAACATTCTCACCTGTTTGGCACCCTCAATTTCGATAAGTAATAATGTTCTGCCATCACTCTGTGTGTTATACTTGATACTCCGGATCTGTTTAAATTCAGCAAGGCGAACAGCCTGGGGAGAGTAAACGAGCATGAACTTGAAACAACATTTGGACAATGGCAACTGGCATGAAAATAAGGAATAAAAACTTGATTGGAATTAAGTATGAAGTTGCTCACAGTGGAGTCTGCTTTGGTACGCTGCCGAATGCCTTTGGGACCAATGACTAAATCCACAGCTAAACTCCAACCTTGCTGTGTAGATTAAGAGGGACTTTAGTCAATTCGATTTAGCACATTAAATCTTCCACTTTGAAAAAAAGAAAAAGGAGAACTTACCACTAGCTCACAAGGAAATATTTCCTCGTCAAAGTTGGAGAATTCCCCATAGGTCTCGAAGAACTTGATCATACACTCGTCCTCTTTAAGTAATGCATATTGCTGAAATGTTTGCTGGATGAGCTTCCTGAGTTGTTTGGGCTGTTAAAACCAAAATGTAACAGTTTAGAGGTAAAATTTCAGTGTGCTAAGCTCTTATAAGCTGCTACTTGTTTATTGTTTCAGTTTATTTTATCAGGGTCCTGATTTATTGTAGGGTTTATTTCGATTGGTTAGCTGCATATTATCCCATTTTTTCCCCTTTCATTAACAAAAAAAAAAAAAAAAAAAAAAAAAAAAAAAACTACATATGAACAAATCTAAATTTATGCTGAATTTAAATATCTTGGTAAGAGTTTGCAGTTGAAACGTCAAACACCAAAAACTGAACACAAACAACTTACTGCTTAACTTTTAACTTTGAAAATAGCCTGTTAAAGGAGGAGTTCATTTCCAGAATGAATATTTCCTGATAATTTACTCTCCCAAATGTCATCCAAGATGTTCATGTCTTTCTTTTAGTTTTTTTTTTGAGAAAAATATTCCAGGAATATAATGGACTTGAATGTAAGCCAATGGGTTGAAGGTCCAAACTGAAGATTCAGTGCAGCTTCAAATTGCTCTACAAGATCCCAGCTGAGGATTAAGGGTCTTATCCAGCAAAATGATCTGTCATTTTATTAAAGAAATAAAAATGTACAGACTTTTTGACCACAAATGCTGATTATAATTCCTCCAGGTACCAAACAGACACAAGTGGCTTTCTCATACTGATGGATTTATTGAATCCAGCTTAGTCAGGATCATAAACACACCGTGAAAACTAAAAGCACAGAACAAACAATAATTAACTTAAAGAAAGAAATCTAACAGATAAAACTATTTTGACAAATACAACATACAAAACATACCTCGTTGGCTGAGTACCGAGAGAGGAATTAGTTTAAGTCTTTTTCTTCTTCTTTTTGTTTATCTTATTTCTCTTATTAGCTTAATGACCACACTTTAGTCATGCATCTTTCTTTCTCTTGAGAGATCGCTTCTTTCTCTAGAGAGATCGCTTCTTCTTCTGCATTAACCTCTTCTCTGCATACGAAGCTCACTCTTAAGCTACAGCGCCCCTAGTGGCACTTAACGGTAATAATAATAAAATACAGAAAATGAATAGAAACGAAAATGTGGCAGTAACACTCCCACCAATCTCACAACTCTTACTGTGGGATTTCTATGACTTACACTCAGTCTGACAAACTGAACATGAAAATAAAAACAAACCCTTAGTCTGCTTCTAGCAAAACAATAACCTTATGAATAGGTCGTTCTAATGAGACTGTCTTAGTCACAAGTTTACTGTGCTTGTCATATGTCCTTTCACTAACCAAAAGTCGAACCTTTCTCACTTTGTTATCAGTTCCTGGATAGACATCAGTGACTTTGGCAAGCTTCCATTCATTACGTGGTGCCATGTCATCTTGTAGAAGCACTACATCATTTATCTTCAGATTCCTTCTGTGTACATTCCACTTCTGTCTTGGTTGCAAGTTGAGCAAATATTCTTTCCTCCAACGAATCCAAAACTCATTGGCTAAATATTGTACTCTTCTCCATCTTTTTTGAAGATACAAATCTTCTTTCATAAACTCTCCTGGAGGAGGTTGAACAATGGTTGACTTCATAGTGAGAATGTGATTGGGCGTTAATGGCTCAGGACCTGTTGGATCACTTAAATGCTCGATGGAAAGTGGCCTACTGTTGACAATCGCCATTACCTCATACAACAAGGTTCTCAAGGATGTACTGTCGAGTCTCTTTGCTGACTGGTCAAGGATGGCTGAAAGAACACTACGGATGGTCCTGATCTGTCTTTCCCATATTCCACCCATATGGCTTGCCGAAGGGGGAATCATGAGAAATTCACATCCAAGCGCTTTTACCTTCTCCTGATTCATTTCTTTCATGAGATCTGCGAGTTCTCTCTGGGCCCCAATGAAATTGGTTCCTCTATCACATCTCAGTTGACGCACATTTCCTCTTATTGCAATAAATGCTCGCAGAGCATTTAGAAATGCGTCTGTACTCAGGTCGTCTACTACTTCAATATGTATGGCTCGTGAACATAGACAGGTTAGTATGAGTCCATATCTCTTGAGCTCCTTTCGTCCATCTTTGACGTATATTGGTCCAAAGCAATCCATTCCAACATAAGTGAAAGGCGGGGTAGACTCAGTTCGTTCTACTGGCAAATCTCCCATACTTTGATGCTCCGTTTTCCTTCTGTATTTGCGACATCTGACACATTTGAAGATGTATGATGAAACTGCACGGCTGCTCCCAAGAATCCACCAACCATTTGCACGCAACTCATTCATAGTCATTCCACGACCTTGATGTTGAACCTTCGTGTGAAAATGTCTGATCAGCAAAGTTGAAATATGACTGTCCTTGGGAAGTATGGCAGGATGTTTTACATGCGGGTGTAGTACAGCTTGACCCAAACGTCCACCCACTCTGAGGATTCCTTTTTCGTCCAGAAACGGACTTAGTTTGTACAGATTATGATTTGTGGTCTTGGAAACTGTTTTCTTTGATTTTAGACTCTTTATCTCTTCTGCGAAAGCTTTCTCTTGAACTATTTTGATGACAAACAGTTCTGTTTCTTTTCTTTCTTCCAAAGTTGTACTTTCTTTGATCCTTTGTATATCACCCTTGTGTTCCTTGACCTTTCTTCTCAAGATTGCAAATGCTCTTATCAATCTGGACCATTCTGAAAACTTCTCAAATCTGCTGAAAATAGTTTGCTCTTCCTTTGCATTGATGGTATACACAGAGGCTTTGCGAAGTTCTGGATCATTTTCCCTGATCTCTCCCACCTTAACATCTCTATCAGGAATGTTCTTCTCCCAGAGAAATGTTGGCCCCTCAAACCATTCAGAGGACTTCAGTTGTTCTGCGGTTAAGCCTCGAGAAACGTAGTCTGCAGGGTTCTGCTCTGATGCGACATACGCCCATTGTTCTGGCTTTGTGCTTGACTTGATCCTTTGTATCCGATTCGCTACGAAGACTTGAAACCTTTTGGCATCATTATTTATGTAGCCGAGAACAACGGTGGAGTCGGTCCAGAAAAACTCAGCAATGTATGGGATTTCAAGTTCTGTCCTGAGTAGATCACTGACTCTAACTGCAACAACTGCTGCTGAGAGTTCGAGTCGAGGGATAGTTGTGACACTAGTAGGTGTGACTCTTGACTTGGCCATTACCAAGCAACAATGGACTTGATCTGATTGGTTAATGGCTCGCAGGTAAGTACAAGCACCATATCCATTGACACTGGCGTCTGCGAAGTGATGAAGCTCGTAGCTTTTAACCTGACCGAAATCTGTAGGAATGAAACATCTTTGAATCTGCATGTTAGCTAAACTTGGAAGGTCTTTAATCCAGGATTCCCAATGGGGTTTTAAGTGCTCTGGAAGCTCGTGGTCCCACCCAACCTTATCCTTGCACATTTGCTGAAGAATCTGCTTTCCCAAGAGGACGAACGGTGCAATAAACCCCAGGGGATCGTAAATGGAGGCGACAGTAGAAAGTACACCTCTTCTTGTAAGGGGGTTCAACTTGACTTGAACTCTGAATTTGAATGTGTCTGAAGTGACGCACCATTCAACTCCAAGAGCTCTTTCAATGCGTGGTAAACTTAAAGACAGGTCAAGGTCTTTCACTGTGGCACACTCTTCTTCTGGAATAGTGGACATAACTCTCTCACTATTACACACAAATTTGTGGAGTCTTAACTTTCCTTTGAAACAGAGCTCTCTTGAGTCTTTGATGAGCTGAATGGCTTCCCTTTCAGTAGGAACGCTTGCCAAACCGTCATCAACATAAAAGTTTCTCTGTATAAAGTGTATGGTGTTTTCTTTGAATTGACCTTGTCCTTGGGCAGCAAGGTGTTTTAGGCCAAAGTTGGCACAGCCTGGAGAAGACGCTGCTCCAAAAAGATGGACCTTCATACGGTAAACTGATGGTGATGCTTCCAAATCTCCCTTCTCCCACCAAAGAAACCTTAAGTAATCCTGATCTTCTTTTGTGACATGGAACTGGTGAAACATCCGCTCTATATCACACATGAATGCGACAGAACTTCTGCGGAAACGACAAAGAACACCAACCAATGTGTTTGTCAGGTCAGGACCGGTTAAGAGGTGGTCATTGAGAGAAGTATCCTGGTACTTGGCCGAGGCATCAAATACTACTCTGATTCTTCCGGGTTTGTGTGGGTGATAGACCCCATGATGTGGGATATACCATGCAGGAGTGTTATTCAACTCTTTGTCAGGGACTCTTTCAGCATCTCCTCTTGAGATGATGTCATCCATGAAGTTTGTGTAATCATTGTAATATGATTTGTCTTTCTTTAATCTCCTTTCAAGACACTTTAGGCGATGCATTGCACATATTCTGTTGTCTGGTAATGTGGGTCTTTCGTCACGAAACGGTAGTGGCATCTCATAGTGGCCGCTCTCATTTTGTGTGATGTTTTCTTTGAGTTTTGTGAGAAACTTTAAATCTTCTTGTGATACAGGGTTGCCCTCAATGGCTCTTTCAGAGAAGTCTCCTTCAAGTGCTTTGATAATGTCCGAAGGGGTGATGTCCTTTACTGTTGTCCTATTGACATAGTGGACTTTGTTCTGAAGCTTTAGAGAAGGCTTAAGCTCTGGGATGACTTTCTTGACAATAATGCGATGACTAATTCCAATTGCATCTCCATAGTTCAAGCAGTGATTGGTTTGTCCAACTATACTCCAACCAAGATCGGTGCGCTGAGCGTATGGCTCGCCTTCCTTGCCTGACACAATCTCTCTCGGCAGAAGAGCTTGTGAGCAGTTATATCCGATCAACAATCCTACCTCGCAATCTTGCAAAGGTGCGATTTCTGATTGAAGGTGTTCCAGATGTGGCCAAGCTTTAGCTGTTTCATTAGTTGGAATGTGAGCTTTGTTGGCTGGAATGAATTCTCGTGTGTATGTAGGAGGTAAAGTGATTATTTTGCTTGAGTAAAGGCCACGAACTTGAAGATTTTGAAGTCTGTCGGACTGAACAACTGTGGTCTGGGAAGACATAGTAGACAGTTCTAGTTTAACAGGTTCTTGGTTTGTCTCTAGTAACTTTGCAACTTCACTGAGAACAAAGGTTGTATCGCTTTGCGAATCCAGTAAGGCATACACAAGAACTTCTTTGTGTTTTGTGGAAGATGAAAGCCACACAGGAATGATTGCAGCTGTCTGTGTGTTATTTTCTTGACTTGCAACTCGGTTAGTCGTAGCCATGGAAGTGACTTGTTCTTGAACTCGGTCGCTTTGACTTGACCTTTCGTTGCTTGGATTTGGATTAGCTATTGGTTGCCTTTGTTCTCCTTTGTCCTTAACTCTATCTTCATGAAGACAAGTCGGATGCCCTTTACTGCACCTTTCACAAATATTGCGGTTGGTACAGCTCTTCGAATGATGGCCTGGTTTGAGACAACCAAAACATAGCCTTTCTGACTTAATAAAGCTGACTCTGTCTGACACAGCCTTTTCCAGAAAACTTCTGCATTTGTGTAAACTGTGCTTAGGTTTCTTACAGAATACACATACCAGTTGTATCTTTTCTTGTGAAGTCGTCATCAGGGTTTTAACTCCAATTTCTTTCTGTTTTGTAAGCTTCGGTTTGTCTGATTTGTTAGGCTCACATTGTTTAAGTGACTGTAAAGATGTAACAGGATTACAGGCTATCTTGGCTTCTCTCGATAGAAACTCAACAAACTGGCTGAAAGTGGGAAACTGATTTGTTTGTTCTTCAATTTCAATAACCTTGCGGTTCCAACTAGCAGCAAGCCAGTCTGGAAGTTTGGAAAGTATCTTTTGGTTCTCATTGCAGTCATTCAAGATCTCTAATGACTTGATGTGAGCTGTAGCAGCTTCACAACTGCGCAAGAAATCTGCAAAGTCTCTTAGTTCGAAACTGTCTCTTGAGGTAATTTTGGGCCATGCATGCAGTTTGTCTCTAAAGGCTTTCGAAATTGTGAATGGATTTCCATATCTTTCATCCAGAATCTTCCAGGCAGCAGCATATGCAGATTCGGTTCCAAGCAGGAAGTATCCTTCAACCGCTCTCTTAGCCGGTCCACTCACATATCTCCGAAGGTAGAATATTTTCTCCTTGTCTGGGATATTTTTTTGGTCTATCAGCGTTTGAAATGACAGCTTCCAGTCACTGTAACTTAAGGAATCCCCAGAAAACACAGTAGGTTCCGGAACAGGGATACGGCTAGCACTTAGTGCACTTGCTAGCACTTTAACAAGATCTGATGTACCATCACTTGTAGGAGTGGCTGCAGCTTGGGGTATAACTTGTTTAAGCAGAGATGGGAAGCTTACATGTTCAGCGTCTTTCATTTCTGTGTTAATCTTTGTTACATCAATCTTTTGCGCTTCTACTGCACTCATTTGGTCATAAACCTGCATCTTTGCTTGTGCTGCCTTTAGATCTTTGACCTTTTTCAGGTGCAGTACTTTTCTTTTCTTTTCATCAAGTGTTCTCTGCAGAGCTGCATACTCTGCTTCTTGTTGAGCCTTAAACTTTGCTTCTCTCTGCATTCTTAATCTAATTTCTTCTGTCTCTCTTTCTAAGCGCTTTTGTCTAATCAATGTTTCTTGTTCTACTGCCTTTTTCCTGACTTCAGCTTCTAGTCTTTCTATTTCTTGCTGTTCCGTTTCTTGTTCTTCTAATATTTTGAGAACAGCTTGACTCGCTGCTGCTTCTGCTGCGGCTTCTTGACGTTTTATAGAGGATCTATGTGAATGCTCATTTGAGTTCTTAGTGGTGTTGAAGGAGCTTGACTTATTGCTTACAGTTTGAAAGAGGGAGCCTGCTTCTGGCCAATCTGGTTCCTCTTTTCCTTCCAATCGGCTGGTTGCTTTATTCACGAGGAAACCTGAGATCTCCACACACAGATCTACTCTGCGACGTGACTCCTGATCCGGTGGGGTGAGCTTACGTAACTCTTCATAAACTTTTGTGACATCTGCACAAAGACCTCTAACATCACCAATAATATCTTCAAGTATGTCTTTATTCAAGGATTCTGTTTGAGAGAGGGGTAACTTGGATGCTTTTGCACGTGTTCTCCACTTTTCATAGTTGTAGTTAAATCTTTGCTGGAGTCCTTTAATTCTCTCATCCTGCATTTCTCTTCCCTTTTCTGTGAGTGTTTTCACTCTCTGACTTCTTCTAAGTTGTACTGATTCTTGCTGCTCACTAAGATTAGTACATTGGGTTTCTTCAGACTGCATCTGGGGTTCTGCACTATTTAGTGGTATATTTGGATCAGTCATTTTAACGTCTTGTCACTTGTCACTAAACAGCAAAATCTTTACGTTAACTAAAAGTCACCCCTGTACTGCAGGCAGTTAAAATATAAAGGCAGAATAAAATAAAAATGTAACACTGAATCTTAATGCAGTAATATGAATGTAACTTAAATTACTGTCAACTTAAATATACCCAAAACGTATTCAAATAAGAGTTATTCACATTTAAACTGTTCACATAAAATACAGAATTTTACAAATAGCCCAATAAAACAAAAGTACTGATGCTTAAACTTAGGTGCTTTAGAACTTACACTGTGGCTTAATAAAACAAAACTAGGAATAGCAAAACGTTACTTTCACTTTTCACAGTTTGATTAATCAACCATAAACTTGTGTTTTGTTTTCCTTGTTTAGACAAACCCTTAACTTATGAGTGTCCACACATCTTATGGTCTTATCTGAAAGTGTTGCTCTTCAAATCGTGTGCTTTGGTCCCGTGCGCGCTCCCTGCTCTGTTCACGTGCCGATCACGCTGTGGCAAGACTGCTGCTCCTTTGATCATGCCGCCTCGCCTCCACCCGCATGCAGATCAGTCCGAGTTTTCACTATAATTCCTCCAGGTACCAAACAGACACAAGTGGCTTTCTCATACTGATGGATTTATTGAATCCAGCTTAGTCAGGATCATAAACACACCGTGAAAACTAAAAGCACAGAACAAACAATAATTAACTTAAAGAAAGAAATCTAACAGATAAAACTATTTTGACAAATACAACATACAAAACATACCTCGTTGGCTGAGTACCGAGAGAGGAATTAGTTTAAGTCTTTTTCTTCTTCTTTTTGTTTATCTTATTTCTCTTATTAGCTTAATGACCACACTTTAGTCATGCATCTTTCTTTCTCTTGAGAGATCGCTTCTTTCTCTAGAGAGATCGCTTCTTCTTCTGCATTAACCTCTTCTCTGCATACGAAGCTCACTCTTAAGCTACAGCGCCCCTAGTGGCACTTAACGGTAATAATAATAAAATACAGAAAATGAATAGAAACGAAAATGTGGCAGTAACACTGATCTTTCATTAGCTAAGCAATGCACATCCACTTCTTCACACATTGCGTAATAATGCTGGAAACCTCAAACACGCGGTTAGTTCTTCAGTTCAAAAAGGTTGGATATGGCAAAAACTTGATCCCGTTATCTGCTCCAATTTATAAAAATGTGACCCTTAAGTCTTAAGTCAAAATTTTTCGAAATTGAGATGTATACATCATCTGAAAGCTGACTAAATAAGCTTTCCATTGATGTATGGTTTGTTATACAAATAGACAATATTTGCCGGAGATACAACTATTTGAAAATCTGGAATCTGAGGGTGCAAAAAATCGAAATATTGAGAAAATCGCCTTTAAAGTTGTCCAAATGAATTCTTAGCAATGCATATTACTAACAAAAAAGATATACTTACGGTAGGAAATTTATAAAATATCTTCGTGGAACATGATCTTTAATTAATATCCTAATGATTTTTGGCATAAAAGAAAATCGATAATTTTGACCCATACAATGTTTTTTTGGCTATTGCTAAAAATATACCCCAGCGACTTAAGACTGGTTTTGTGCTCCAGGGTCACAACTGTCC